>NC_084830.1:74019665-74322695 GCF_033115175.1 Lepus europaeus | reverse complement strand
TCAAAACAGCCTGGTATTGGTACAAAAACAGATGGATAGACCAATGGAACAGAATAGAAACACTGGAAATCAATCCAAACATCTATAACCAATTCATATTCGACAAAGGAGCTAAAACCAACCCCTGGAACAGGGACAGCCTCTTCAACAAATAGTGGTGGGATAATGTGTTTTTTAGACGAAGATTATAGAGATAAAATTCCTTTTTTACCACATCCTATCAAGTGCATGCACTATCACCATGACTCATTTTTCAGAGATGGGCCTTGTTCACCTGGTTTGAGGTACTCTTTGTCAAGTTTTTCCACTGTAAAGTGGCTCTTTTTTCTCTCACTTTCTGTAGTGCACTTTTAGCAACAAAGTCCCTGGCACAGCTCATAGTGGGAAATTATTCTCTATCTCCTTAAGGGCTGAGTATTTATTCTACGTAAATTGTTTGAAATATTCCTATATGCATATTTGTCTATTCTCACTTATAATTTACTTATTCAATCATGCATTTCTATCAGTATGGACTCAAAGATATTTATTTTTTACTTTGATAATAATCTAGTAGTGCCTTATTTTGTTTCTTAACTTGTTCCAGCTTTGACTACTGACAGCCTTATCCCTTTGACGTACCCTCACCATTGTGTGTGGGATGTGGGATGAGATTTCTTGCTTCCTGGTACTATTAGATGTTCTTGTACATCTTGTGCATTTCCTACCTCAGTCCTGGAATTGAGAAGTTCTCTAAGAGCTCTGGCTCTTTTACTAGAGAGTGCTAATAAAAACAAACAGCAAGCTGGTGGGTTTGTTTATTGCTAGTGAGTATCATTGTTTCTAAATCCTCTTAGCTGTCAGAGCAGGAAAATACACATGTGTGTATAATTGCCAACACACATACAAATATCTAGAAATATTTTTGTATGTACCAATCTGCATTTGTAGTAAGCTAGACACTAGTTTCTAGTGATGTCTTTTTCTCTAATACATTACACATGGATCATTCTAGACTCCTCTTCTTGCTTATGTGTAAACTGCTACTCCAAGAATGAGAAAGCTGGCTCCCAACAGTTGCCATCTATTTATTTTATTATTTAATTTCAGAACACATGTATTGCAGCTTCAGAATTGTTGACCTGTATGGTCTATGAGAAACAACTTTGTTGACTAGAGTACATTCCAATGCTACTTAGATTGGGACCTTGTTTTCTACTCTCTTCAATGAGTTTCATATGTTCTAGTACATTAAATTATTTTTGTAGTGTTTTCCTTCCATCCTGGGATTCCCCTAGACTTCCAATTGATCTTTTTCACTTGTATGCTATGAAGCTTATGCTGTGGTATAAGGTCCAATGAGGTTAACAAATTAATAACAAATTTGCTTATCAAAATGCTTTGTCTTATATTTACTGTAACAAGATAAGATATTCCCTGGGGCTGGTGTTGTGGCATAGTGGGTTAAGCCACTGTCTTTGGTGCTGGTATCCCATACAGGCATTGGTTCACATCCCAGCTGCTCCACTTCTGTTCCCGCTCCCTGCTGATGCACCTGGGAAAGCAACAAGTACCTGGGTACCTGCAACCCGCATAGGAGACCAGAGAAAGCCTCTGGCCCCTGGCTTTGGCTTGGCCAAGCCCTTAGCTGTTGCCACCATCTAGGGAGTGAACAAATGTATGGGAAATCTCTTTCTCTTTCTCTCCCTCTTTCCCTGTGATTCTGAATTTCAAATGAATAATAAATCTTTTTTAAAAAGATATTCTCTGTGATGCAGGTATTCAACACTCTGCTACTAAACTCCTGAAAAACGATGCCTTTTTGAAACTATGGATTAGTTTAGTTAGTCTGAACATCTCCAGAATGTTAAAAAATGTTCAAAATTAAGAGATTACAGGACGTTTCCCTCATGCAGGAGGTGCTTTAAGCAAAGTGAACATTTAGTGTCTCATGGTATCATGCTTCCTAGAAAACAAAGACTCGGTTTTTGTTTTTCTCTCAGTATTTGAACAAAATATCAAGTTGATAGAAAAGGTCACCAAAGGCATAAAATAGCAAATGGACTTTAACTGATGGGTGATATTTGTCCAATATCTGTAATTTTGAAAATGCACTGGAAAGTATTTCTTGATTCATGGCTCCAAAAAGTTATACCTTTGTAATTGTTACTGATTTTGATTATATTGAATCCATGTTTCTTATCTACTCTTTATATACTCATATTTTTCCTTAATCTCCCCTATTCAAATATTTCCTCAGTGAATTTCTGTTTTGTGCGAGAAAATGCATAAATGTAAAACATTTATCTCTGCCAACAGGATCCTTCCTATTATTATTGAGGCAGAAAGATAAGAAATGACATTTGTTATACAGTAATTGCTACATAGGTACAAATGCACAGAGGAATAGGGGAATGACCCTGGAGGATCAGGGAAGGGTTCTGCTGTAGACATCTGACTCTTGGAGGAGGGCTGTTCAAGACAGATAAGGAAGTACAATGTGAAGCATCTTCTCAGATTACAACACTGAGGAGCTCCAGTTTAATATAAGTGGAGAGGCTGAGACAGGAAGCAGATGGTCAAGTGCTAGGTCAGGCAAACAGGGATCCTGAAGTTTAGATTTCATTCTGGGACTAATGAAATAGGCACTGAAGGATTAGAAATAATGCAATGGTTACATCATGCTACTTCTTTAAAAGTTCCTTCTGGTGGGAAGAAAAAAAGAGAGTTTGAAAATTGAACCTAGAAAATGTCATAGAACGCTATTACTACAGATAGGAGAAGAGATGATGAGAGTCTTCTCTTGGTCAATGATAAAAAGTAAAAGAACGGCAAGGAAGTATAGGAGAAATATTTTAACAAAAGTAAGGGTGTGAGAAGAAAGAGGCCATGAAGTAGAAATGAAAGGTCCAGTTCAGGATGTTCTCCAAATTCTACTCATGTTTATTCTCATTAAAGGAAATTTTAAACCTCAATGGCCAAGAGGCACCTTTTGTACAATTTTATGCTGTATATTTCATAATTTAATACTGGTACTATTAGATGTTTTTGTACATCTTGTGTATTTCCTACCTCAGTCCTGGAATTGAGAAGTATCAACATTTCCATAAAATATTAATTCAGGAGAAACATAGTTTCAGTAGTTCTTATTATGACTCTAAATAGAAAAATGTAATGGAAATGAGCTCAGAGTTTTGTGGTTTATGTCTATAATATGAAAATGAACTTAAATTTAAAGTTTTCCTCTGATGTGGGGAAATTCTTCTCATGGTTTTTGAATGTGCAGTCCATGCAGAGTGAAGTACCTTGACTGATGCTAATGTGATCAATCTGTATTTAATCTAATATAATTTGTTCTTTGGCAGGATGAATCCTTAAAGCAACTGCAGGTAGTTCATCAACCATGGCTCTTGCCAAGTGACACAGAGAGCGAAGGGCTGGAGGCAGAACCTGAAAAACGTGAGTAGATACTGCTATTTGTAGACAGATTGCTTGTAATCAAACTTCCACAGTAACAGTACTCACCGTTCATGGCATCAAGCAACTTTTGCCAAAAAGAAAAAGACATTAATAGGGATAACATGTAGAGATAAGCTAATTCAGTGATTAATGGTGGGATAGAGACCCATTAACCAACTCTGAAATGAACGAACCATTCTTAAACAATATAGAATTCCTACTTGGGATCTTCTATATATACTGTAGAACTATGTCAGGGATGACTTGTGGTTAATTAAAAATTTCAAAGTGTGCCTGGATAAACTGAATATTACATCTGAAATTATCCTTATTGAATACATTTATGAATACATTTTTAAATGAACAAATTTATGTGTAGAGAAACTATTTTATTAATAAAACAAATAGAACTTGAGACAAATAGACTATATAGCTCTTGATTTAAGTCACTGGATGATCACTATAAGAAAGAACAGATCACTATAATATGGCATGACTCAGTGCAAACTCTCCAAGGATTTGACATTGTCAGACACATGGGGTCAGCAAAGTAGTTGAGAGGTTAGTGTCTGGATTATATAGAAATGGAATTGCCTTTTAAAATATTAACATGTCAAAATTACTTTGTTTTACCAATAGGAGCCTACAGAGAGACATAACAACTGTATATATCATAACTGGCATGAAATGATTAATTAATAATTATTCATCAGCCCAAAGCATCAGAGATACCTAATATGTATACAGCAATCATGACTCTGCACCCTGAGGGATTCAGGAGCTTATCTCTCCAGGTTCAAAGACATTTTAGAATACCCTCATCCCACTTTCTTAGCTGTAGGCTTATATGGCCAGAGTACAGTCAAAAAACAGGCTTAAGGGCCAGAGCGCTCAGGTTGAAGGTGGAGGCTTGGAGCCTACCTGCTACTTAGCTGGCATATTCAGAAATACAGCAACAAAATGTAGTGACATTTTCACAGATTCTATTGGAAGAAAACAGCAGCTTCCGTATTAAACATCTGGTGAAGTCTCAGAAAATAGACTGAAATCAAATGCTGAATCAAAGAGAAAATTTTGAAGATTTTTAATGCAGGAAATCCTAAAAAAATGACATAGGCATTCCAAAATCTGGAAGGATCAATGATGGCCTGCAACTTTTATGAAAAAATGCAAATGCAATTTCCTTTCACCTCCTCAGCTTTTCTACATATTTAAATGTACACAAACTCTCATTCTAGGGCTTGCATTTAATCATTTAATACTTTTGAGACCTTCATAAATTCTTAAAAATTTTTCAAAGACTATATTCTCTAAACGTGATCTACTCATATGTCTTTCTACTAGTTTTATGCTCTTATATTCAGCACATAGATGCCTGAGTTGTGTATAACAAAGTACATAGCTTCCTCATATAAAACTCAGTTATTTAGATGAGAATGTTATATCTTACAGTAAATTAAAACAAAAGACATTAAAATAGTGTATTCCATCGAATACCAAATTCTGACTTACTACATTCCCTTCAAATTTTTTTTTAATCTCTAATCAATAATAAGACTAGAAAACACACCCTAACAATGTAAATGTGATTAAAATACTCAGAATGTTCTTCAGCCCTTGTCATTAAAAACACACTGCCTTTCTGCACATATTTTCCTAAGATTTTACAATTTTCTTCTGTTCTACTAGGGTACAAATTATTGAACAGAAGCCCATCTGTTCTATTCATTTCATAGAAACACATAATAAATTCTCAAAAATATTGGAAGAATTAATAAATGAACGAGTAAATTAAGGAGGGAATAAATGAATAGATTTCTTTGGTACTTCCCAAATTATTTGTTGAATAGTTACAAATTTAAAGCAAATAATAACTGTGACTATGAATAACTGTTATAAAATTGTTTATAGTTTTATTAACATCTTAATATTGTATTCGTGTTTTAGCAATTGCCTTTGCTCATTGGTCTATCAATCACTCTACAGAAGACCATTCCTGAACTCTTGTGACCATAGACATAGAACCAAAAATATTTGATCCCAGCAATGTTGTACTGGGAGGTGATCCTTGGCAATGGTAAATTGTTTGAAATAAAATCATGGTTTAGAATAATTAGGTGGTAATAGGAGCCATCTGGAGATGGAATGTTAGCTAGCATTGTAGCAGACTCATAGCACGTAGATACAAATATTTCAAGAGTGGCTTCCATTATCCAGGTGCTGGGACATGTATAAATGGAGCCACTGAAGCACTGGCATATCCAGTAGTACTTGCACTCAGGGCAGGTGCTTTGTGGAACAGCTGGCAAGACACGTGTACATCATCTACTTCCCTTTCTCATTGAAAGGAAATAGATGACATAAATCTATGTGGACCCAGCATCTGACTCAGAGTGTACGGGCTCATATAATAGAAATTTATGAGTGAGGCAGACAACAAGTTCATCATTCCCACAAGAACACCTGTTTCTTGACTCAGCTTTCTATAAATTATGCCTAGGTAATATTCTGGAATTCCCTGATTTCTCCTGAGACAAAAACCATCCCTGCATAAAGTTCCCAAATAATGTGAGGATCTTTGCAATGGCATATATTTCTTACTCTATCATTTAAAAATAAAGCTTGGCTCAAATAAATTTTATAAATGAGCACTTTTTAAAAAATGATACCTTTAAAATGGGAACCTTTGTAAAATTTTCTTATAAACAAAGAAAGAAAAAAACCTTGATTAATTAGTTTTTTTCCCTTTATTCTGCTTTCATTAGAAAATCAGAAATTGTAAGTATGAAAAAAAAGTCACAGGTTTTTCTTAATTGATAGCATTATGGTCAAAATACATTAAATAAATCAAACTACAATTATTGAATCTACTGGAGTGCTTGTTTCATGGTCATGCTCTACAATTCTATTTCATACCTAGTGAATCAGTTTCTGTGTCTGAGATTCTTCTGAATTCTGCATTTTTAATAACTTCTCAGTGAATTTTCTTATTGTGAAGGTTATAACTATTGGTAAGAAAATTCAATGTAGCAGAGTTCTGATTGTAGAATTGGCCCATAGTGTCTTTAGACTTTGGGTCATCTTACTCTAGGACTCTTTCTCCATCTATAAATTAAGTTTGCTCATAAAATGTGAGGTTGGATAAGAAGGAAGGTTGAAATTTTTTTAAAATATTTTATTTATTTGACAATTACAGAGAGAGAAGAGACAGAAAGAAAGGTCTCCCATTTACTGGTTTACTCCCCAAAATGGCTGCAGCAGCCAGAGCTGAGGCGATCTGAAGCCAGGAGCCAGGAGATTCTTCTGGGTCTCCCACATAGGTGCAGGAGCTCAAGCAGTTGGGCCACTTTCCATGCTTTCCAGGTCCATAAACACAGAGCTTCATCAGAAGAGGACCAGCAGTGACATGAACCAGCGCCCATCTGGGATGCAGGCACTACAGGCAGAGACTTAGCCTACTGTGTCACAGTGCTGTTCCCAAGGAAGGTTGAAATGTGAAGGGATAAATGTAGAGGAAAAATGACAGGTGTTCCAGACTGCAGGTTCAGAAATGACAAAGTCAAAAAATCATGAAACAGTAGAGTCCTTTCACCCAGTAACTTCTGAAAATACTTAAGATTCATAAAAATATAAGTAACCAAGCTAAAAACAAACAAAAACAACCCAACAAAACAACACAGGTTGTTCTCCCCACACACAAACAACAATAACAACAACAAAACAAGAAAGAGCCAGAGTGATGTGCACAAGCTCATGTTGTCATGACATTTTGAGACTTCAGATGTGGGTTTCCTTGCTGAACTCTGGGGCCTATCTATGATAGGTGATTTGGCAATGAGTATTGTTAAAGCAGACAATCTAATGTGGTGGCACTGTATAAAGCTTGACCCTGAGATGAATTGCATAAGGAATGAAAAGGAAAAAAAAAATACCTGAATTCTTTCTGTAGAAAAAGCCCAGATTTTTGTTGTCTGTCTTAGAATTTTGAGTGAAAAATGTGAAGTTATCAATAACAAAGCAAACTCCTTTGTCCATACTTTGGTTGTTGTGTTTTGCTGGGAACTCCAAATTGTCATAATAGTTGGTCAACCTCATTAAATTCGTTGGGTCTGGACATATATAAATGCATGTGCTGAGGTACTTACAAATCTCCGTTTTAAAATTCAGCAGCAGTAAATGCATGTGCTGAGGTACTTACAAATCTCCGTTTTAAAATTCAGCTCCTGCTGCTGCTGAGCTCTCAATCAAAATTTAAAAACCCAAAGTTCAGCAGCATTGAGCAGATGTTGTGGCACAGTGAATGAGGTGGCTGCTTGGGATGCCTGCATACCATATAAGAGTGCCTGGTTCAATTCCTGGCTACTGAACTTCTGACCCACCTTCCTGCCAATGCACCTGTGAGGCAGGTACTCATGTCCCCAACATCCATGTGGGATATCCAAGTGGAGTCCAGGACTCCTGGCTTCCGCTGGGCCCAGCTTGCTATGAGCATTTAGGGAGTGAACCAATGGATGATCTCTCTCTCTCTCTCTCTGTCTCTGCTACTCTTGTTTTCAAATATATAAAAATGAATAGACATTTTAAAAGTTCTAACAACAGAAGGAGAATCTGCAGATGTGAAAACATATAGAGCTAGCATGACTGGAAATAAAAATAGGACAATCAGAAAGATGTTATATGAAAAACATATTCAAAATGTTTAAAGATAAAAGAAGATGAAGAGACAAAGACACTATACTAAAAGAACCAGGAAGTAAGAAAAAACACAAACAGATCTTTGAGATTATCAAAGAATTTTAGAAGTAAAAATGTAACTAAAATTAAAAATTCAATTTGTGTTTTAAATAGCTCACTGAAAATTCTGAAGAGAGGATTAGACAAACAAAAAAGGATCTGAAAAATTCTGCCAGGAAGCAATAAAGAGTGCAAAGAGCTGAAAAATTTGAACTGGAGGTTAAAAAGTGTGTGATGTGGGCCGGCATTGCGGCTCACTAGGCTAATTATCCGCCTGCGGCGCCAGCACCCCAGGTTCTAGTCCTGGTTGGGGCGCCAGATTCTGTCCCAGTTGCTCCTCTTCCAGTCCAGCTTTCTGCTGTGGCCCGGGAAGGCAGTGGAGGATGGCCCAAGTCCTTGGGCCTTGCACCTGCATGGGAGACCAGGAGGAAGCACCTGGCTCCTGGCTTCGGATCGGCGTGCTGCGCTGGCTGCAACCCGCTGGCCGCAACGCGCTGGCCGTAGCGGCCATTTGAAGGGTGAACCAATGGAAGGAAGACCTTTCTCTCTGTCCCTCTCTCTCACTAACTCTGCCTGTCAAAAAAAAAAAAAAAGTATGTGGTGCATGTATCTATGTGAATTTATACATATATACACCTTATAACGGTCATATATGTATGAGGATACTTCGCAAAGTTTGAGGAAAATTAAGAGTTAAGTTTATTTTGCTGTAAAATTTTTTTGAAAACATGTATATAAAGAATCTTCAGAAGTTTATTGGGAAATTTAAATTGTGAAATCAATATGCATAGATTTCAAAATTTTGGTACACCAAACTAAGCTTATTTTTTAACTTCCATTTTTCACAGATTTTTAAAGTATCTTCAGATGTACATACACACACATACATATAAGTATAATGAGCTTTATATAAAATGCAAGCTCCAGAGGAGAGAAAACAGAATAGGAGGCAGTCAGTGGTGAAAGGTAGAGTAACTGAAAAGTTTACACAATTAATGGGAAGTTTTAATGCTCAAATTGGGAAACAATAAGAACTATGTATTTTAATATTTACTCTAAAAATACAGAATACCACATAGACAAAGTCTTAAAAACAGCCAGAAAAACTGCATAGGTTACATATAAAATAACAAATTAGACTTACTACAGAATCCTCATCTATTGGCTGGCGCTGTGGCTCACTAGGCTAATCCTTTGCCTGCAGCGCCAGCACCCCAGGTTCTAGTCCCGATCCCGATCGGGGGCGTTGGATTCTTTTTTTTTTTTTTTTTGACAGGCAGAGTGGATAGTGAGAGAGACAGAGAGAAAGGTCTTCCTTTTTGCCATTGGTTCACCCACCAATGGCCGCCACGACCACACCGCGCTGATCTGAAGGCAGGAGCCAGGTGCTTCTCCTGGTCCCCATGCGGGTACAGGGCCCAAGCAGTTGGGCCATCCTCCACTGCCTTCCCGGGCCACAGAATCCGGCGCCCCGACTGGGACTAGAACCCGGTGTGCCAGCGCCGCAAGGCGGAGGATTAGCCTGTGGAGCCACGGTGTTGGCTTTGCTGGATTCTGTCCTGGTTGCTCCTCTTCCAGTCCAGCTCTCTGCTGTGGCCCAGGAGTGCAGAGGAGGATGGCCCAGATCCTTGGGCCCTGTACCCGCATGGGAGACCAGGAGGAAGCACTTGGCTCCTGGCTTTGGATCGGCCCCTGGTGGCAACACACCAGCTGTAGCAGCCAACTGGGGAGTGAACCAACGGAAGGAAGACCTTTCTCTCTGTCTCTCTCTCTCACTGTCTAACTCTGCCTGTCTGTCAAAAAAAAAATAATAATAATAATAATCCTCATCTAGCAAGACTACATTTGACTAGTATTCTAAGAGGCATCCTGTGCTAGAAAAACTACTTCACATGAATGATCACCACCCATAGCCCTTTACTGAAACAATAAGGATGTAGTTCAATAAGAAATATAATAGATTTCAGAAGGATGTTAAAGTATGAAAGAAACAAAAGATGAGCAAAAATTGGTGAACATGCTGGTGAACTTTAAGAATTACTGACTATAATTTTAGAAACTTTATCCTGAATAAATTCAGGGAGTGGGTGAAGCAAAAATATGATAAACATAAAAAATATGATGGTATAAATAAAAATAGGTTTAAAGACTTCCTTTATTTCGCCGGCGCCGTGGCTCAATAGGCTAATCCTCCGCCTTGCGGCGCCGGCACACCGGGATCTAGTCCCGGTTGGGGCTCTGGATTCTGTCCCGGTTGCCCCTGTTCCAGGCCAGCTCTCTGCTGTGGCCCGGGAGTGCAGGGCCCAAGTACTTGGGCACCCCATGGGAGACCAGGATAAGCACCTGGCTCCTGCCATCGGATCAGCACGGTGCGCTGGCCACAGCGTGCCAGCCACGGCGGCCATTGGAGGGTGAACCAACGGCAAAAGGAAGACCTTTCTCTCTGTCTCTCTCTCTCTCTCTCTCACTGTCCACTCTGCCTGTCTTAAAAAAAAAAAAAAACTTCCTTTATTACAAAAAGTTGCATATGAAATAAGAAATGAACCAAAAAATGCTGCTTAATTAAGTATATCTTGTTATGAAATAAAAGTTATATTCATAAGCTATGAGTCTTTAATGATCAAAGTAAAATTAATTTATTATCAGTATATTATAGGAAGGGTCTTAAAAAGTTAATGAAAATGCATATTATGAAGAAATTATTTGACTTCAAATCTTTGCACCAAGATAAACATGTAATTTAATTCCATTTTTAGGTGAAATTTTTGGAATGCTCTTGTACACCCTAGGGTACAAATATGAGCAAATAAGTACATTTCATTAAATTGTCCAGCAAAAAGAATTTATAAAGAATGTATTCTGAATAAATCTGGGTTTATTAGATAATTATATCTGAAAATTCTGATCTATTAAATTTTTATTGTACCTAGTAAATACAATGACATAAATGAAACACACATTTTAAAAATAAGATTTAAAGATTTAAATTTAAAGATAATGGAAAAAATCTTAGAATGTAAGGAAAGACAACACTGGAAATATTAAATGTATTTTGAATTAGCAGAAGTTAATGAAAAAAGTCTAAAGTTGGCAACTTTGTTTCAATACTAATGATAATGTTATAGCTCAGTGTCTTTTCCTGTATATATTTTACTGTTAGTTATAATTTTCAAGTTTCAAAATACATGCATGTTTACATCTTACACAGGGATAGACAGAAGAGCTATATATTTTTTTTGCCTTATTTGAACAGAAATCTTTTGAAAAATGATTTTTTTAAAACTGAGCACAAACTTTTGTAAAGATAATAGTAAAGAGAGTTTATATAGACCTTGTATCATTTCCTGTATGTCAACATTTCACAATTCGATGGTACATTATTGAAATAAAGCAAAATTTTATGAATTAAATATTAGACTTTGTTTACTCATTAAGTCTTTTTATTCTCTACTGTTCTTTGATTATTTTGTCTCATTTTCCATAAAATTATCAGATTTCGCTAGCATAGGTAAAAAATTTTGTAGAATATCTCTCAGTGAGGATTTATGTGATAGTTTAGGGTAGAAAAGTCAGGTAAAGCACTCTCATTGTTTAATTTTGATGGATGCACACTATCAACATGATTTGTCAGTTGTAATGTTACTTTTGTCACAGAGCAAGGTAACATTTATAGTTTCTCCATTGTGAAGTTACTTTTAAGCTACCTCTCTGTATTCTTTGATAACAAGTCACTAATTCTAGATATGTCATCCTACTTCCTCTGGCCACCATAGTTACCAATTAAAAGTCAGCCTTCAATTTTATTGATGACCCTTTATAAATGATTTGCTGTTTTTCTATTGCTGCTTTTAAGATTCTTTGTTCATCTTGTCTTTCAAACAAATTCATAAGTATATGTAGAAATCATTAAGCTTCTCCTATTTGGAATTTCTCAAATTTCTTAGATGTGTAGATTAATGTTTTCATTAAATGGGTAATGTCTTCAGTCATTATTTCTCCAAATGCTCTTTGTGTCCCTTATTTCCTAACTCTCACTTCTCCTTAAGATCTCTCTCTCTGTCTTTCTCTCTCTCTCTCTCTCTCCACACACACACACACACACACACACACACACTTACACACTTGCACACATACATACATATTTGATGGTATCTCCTAGGTTTACCAAGTAACTTAAATTTTCATTGTTATTATTTTCTTTTTTCTTTCTGTTCCTTGCACTAGATAATGTCAATTGATCTGTTTTCAGCATCTTTTTTTTCTTAGTCTATGTGAAATTTACTCTTGGGTTCCTCTAGTGAAATATTTATTTCAATTACAGGCTTTTTATTTTTTTTCTCTTATAATGTATATCTCTCACCAATCATCTCAATTTGGAGTGGCATCATTCTCATCATTTCGTTTAACTTATTTGACATGGTTTCATTCAGTTATTTGAATATATGTACTGTGGTTGTTTAAAAGTTCTTGTCTAATAAATCTGTTATCTGGTCTCCTCAGGAGCGGTTTCTACTGCCTACTTTCCCTCCTGTTTTTAGGTCATACTTACTTGCTTGCTGCTTACTGTTTTTTTCACTGTTGTATAGCCACTGGAGCCTCTGATCCTCAGCTTAGTGATCAGCTAATGATCACATGAGGTGCTGAAGCATGTCTATGAACATTCTAGTACTTTCCTACTCCGCTTACACAGAACCTCTAGATCAGAGCTGAGAAATAAAACCCTATCAGATCCTTCCTAACAGATGCACAGCACTGCATGTCTGTTTAGTGTCCTACTAACACTATTCTTCAGATTTCCTTTTATTTTATTTACTTATTTATTTATTTTGGTTAGCCTCTTGTTTGCACCTAGCTAGTAGCATTGTCTCAGGCAGTTGCTTTGTAAAACTATTGGCCTTGATAGTTTTTGAGAAATGTTCTTGAGACAGAGTTTGTCATTGAATGAAATTTAATTCAGATAAAATCAAGAAAAACTTTTTAAGCAGAGATTTTCTAGGACTCTTTTTATATATGTCAATTAGTAACAATTTTCTGAGAGTAAAAATTTGGGAGAATTACACCAAATCCACCCTTTTTAGTGAATACTGTGCTATTTGACCAAAGCTGCTATCATTGTGATGATACTGATTTTCAAAGATACATTCGATTTAGAGGGAAGTATATTGAGACAAGGCAAGTTAAAGAAAAGCTTGATGTAGGCACTAATTACTATGAACTTACTTCTTAACAGTGCTTTTGCATGTAAGTTTGCTATGCTGATTTGTAATCTTCATTCATTTCCAAGAATTTTTTATTTTTCTTTGGGTTTCCTCCATGACCCACTGTTTATTCAAGAGCTTGTTGTTCAGTCTCCATTTTCTAGAGATTCTTAGGTTGTTAATTTCCAGCTTAATTTCATTGTGGTCAGAAAACATACATGGTATGGTCTTAATTTTTTTGAATTTGCTGAGACTTGCTTTATGGCCTAGCATGTGGTCTATCCTAGTAAAAATTTCATGGACTTATGAAAAGAATGTGTATTCTTCAGTTGTGGGAGAAATGTTCTATAGATATCAGTTAAGTACATTTGGCCCATAGTGTAGATTAGCTCTACTGTTTCTTTTCTTTTCTTTTCTTTTTTTTTCTGTCTAGTTGATCTGTACATTAAAGAAAGTGGGACGTTGAAGCCCCCATTATTATTGTATTGGAGTCTAAGTCTCCTTTTCGATATATTAACATTTGTTTTAAGTAGCAGGAACACTGGCATTGGGTGCATATACATTTATTATAGTCACATTTTCTGTTGAATTGATCCATTAATCATTACATACTGCCCTTCTTTGTCTCTCTTAACAGTTTTGGTGTCAAAGTCTATTTGGTCTGATATCAGGGTGGCTTCATGTGCTTGTTGTTTCTTTCTGTTAGCATTCAATATCTTTTTCCATCCTTTTGCTTTCCATCAGCAAATAGGCAGCAAATAGATGAATCTTTTTTTTTTTTAAATACATTCAGCCAGTCTGTATCTTTTACTTGGAGAAGTTAGCTGATTTACATTCAAGGTTACTATTGATAAATAATGGCTTGGCCTTGCCATTTTTCTGTAACTATTCCTATTGTTTGCTTTGGATTTCCTTTGTACTTTTATTGAGAGATTTTCTGCCTTCACATTCTTTCATAATTATGACTATCTTCTGTGTGTGTGTGTGTGTGTGTGTGTATAATATCCTGAAGCACAATTTGTAAGGTTGGGAGAGTAGTGACAAATTCTTTCAATTTCTTTATGCTATGGAAGATCTATATTTCATTCATAAATGAGTGCTTTGCAGGGTACACATTTTGGGTTGACAGTTTTTTCTTTTAAGACTTGGATTATGTCTCTCCATTCTCTTCTAGCTTGTAGGGTTTCTGATGAGAAATCAGCTGTCAGTCTTTCCTCTGAAAGTAATCTGGCATTTCTCTCCTGCACATTTTGTCATCTTGTTTTATGTTTTACTGTTGAAAGCTTGACTAAAATGTGCTGTGGTGAAGATCCTTTCTGGTCTTGTCTATTAGGAGTTCTCTGTGCTTCCTGTATTTGAATGTTCCTATTTTTCTCCAAATTAGGGTAGATTTCTATTATTATTTCACTGAATAGGCCTTCTATTTTTCTAATACCTGTATGTTGGGTCATTTGATAGTGTCCCATGTTGTTTATAGATTTCTTTAACTCATGAGTTTTCTTCTCATTGCTTCCAAATATCCTATGATCATTCTTTCGAATTCCTTTTCAGGCACTTCATCCTTGTCTTTTTCTTCACATTCTAATATTGAAGTGTTGTAGTTCTTTGGGGGAGTCATGTTCTCTTCTCTTCCTTGTTCTTGTTTCTTGTATTTCTGCATTTTTTGGCATTTGTAGATACCCTTGTTGGTTTTCTCCATTGATGAATTTTATCTCTGAACTATTCCTCTGTGGCTTAGTGGAATGTCTGCTCCTTCAGTGAATACCCAGAGGTGTGTGCTTGGTGGGATGATGGAGCTTTTGTCAGTGTTCCAGAATGGGACAAGAATCAAGGTTGACAACCAAGTTTGCATTGTTAGTTCTCCTCTATTGTCAGCATAGGGTAAGGTATGATCTTGTCTATTGGTGTAATCACAACCACATCTCCTGTCTTTCTAGATGATTTAAGCACACGGTTAGCCCAGACTGGATACAACCCTCACCTGTGCTGGTGCATGAACCACACAAGGGATCTGGGACGTCCTCTGTACACATAACCCTATGCAGCAATGCACCACAGGCAGTCAGAGAGTTCTGAGACTCAACTAAGACACAGTGATTACCAGAGAACCAGATACACCCCATGCCTATCATTCAGTCACAGAATTTCCAAAGTCACAGTGTGCCATGGTCCCACAGTCACAGGGTACAGAGGATCCCTTGTCTGCTTTGCCAGCCTGCCCCATCCACAGAGTGAGCAGAGTCATTTCCAGAGCTGGCTGTCTATGGGTGATCAGCTTTGGAAGTTTGAGTCCTGGGGTCTGTGATATACTGAGAGGCTGAGGGCACCTCACAATCTTAAGTGGGTGCCCAGCCTCCTGTCAATCTTCCCAGCCAGGCTCAAATTCAGTGAAAAATACAGATTTTCCCTCTGGTAAAATCCCGTGATCTCACAAGTGCAAGAGCCACCGCAGCCTCTGTTGGAGTCTTCTCCCCATGGTTTGCAGGGAGCCCTTGTTGGGGGATGGAAGAAAAATGTGCTTTCCTTCAGTGGATTAGGTGCATACCCTGCCACTCAATAGGGCTCCAGGCTAGACTAGAAGTCAGTGTAGTCTGCAAGGGTCTCCCTTATGTAATATCACCAGTGACACAGGCTTCTGCAGGCTCCCCTAACCTCAATCTCAGAACCTGGTGTTCCTCCTCCAATCCCAGCTGGAGTCATGTGTAGTGTACCCACTCTTTACTGTGTGTCTGCTCTTTCCATGCTACTGCATGGTGTCCCTCTTTTTTTCTGTAGAATTTCTACTGCAAACTTCTAACCAACTCTCCCTTGGAAATACAATGTCTCTACTTTTCTCCTGCTATTGTCCCCTCCCCATTCTCCTGCTATAATCAAGGACCTAGAAAAACAACAAAGCAAACCCCAATTTAGTAGGAGGAAAGAAATCATTAAAATTAAATAAGAAATAAACAAAATTGAAACAAAAAATACAGAAGAGCAATGAAAAGAAGAGCTTATTTTTTGAAAAAAATAAACAAAATTACTACATCATAGGCCTAACTAACCAAAGAAAGAGGAAGAAGACACAAATCAATAAAAGAAGAGAAGAAAAAGGAGATGCAATGACAGATGCCACAGGAATAAAGAATAATCAGGCATTACTACACACAGCTAAATGCCAACCAATTGGAAAATATAGAAAAAATGGATGGCTTCCTGGACACATAAACTCTACCAAAACTGAGGCATGAAGATTCTAAAAACCTAAATGACCAGTAACAAAGATGAAGATTAAATCAGTAATAAAGACCTTCCCAACAAAGAAATGTGCAAGACTGAATGACTTCACTGCATAATTCTACCAAACTTTTAAAGAACTCATTCTAATGATTCTCAAATTATTCCAAACAAATGAAGACAGGGAATCCTCCAAAATTCCTAGGCCAGCATCAGCTTAATTACAAAATGAGAAAAAGATACAGGAAAGAAAACTTTGGAGTAATATCACTGATGAACATGGATGCAAAATCCTCTACAAAATCCTAGTTAATTGAATTCAAAAGCAAAATCCTAGTTAACTGATCAGAAAGATCATTCACACAGACCAAGTGGAATTTATTTCTGATATGCAGGTGTGGTTCAGCACTCTCAAGTCAATCAACGTGATACATCACATTAACAAATTGAAAAATAAAACCCACATGATTATCTCAATAGATGCAGAGAAAGCATTTGATAAAATACAACATTCTTTCGTGACAAAAACCTTAAGCACATCGGGTATTAAAGGAATATTCCTTAATACACTCAAAGCAACTTGTGACAAGCCCACAGTCAGCATCATATTGAATAGGAAAACGTTGGAAGCACTGGGGCTAGCACCATGGTGCAGTAGGTTAATCCTCCACCTGCAGTGCTGGCATTGCATATGGGTGCCTGTTCTAGTCTTGGCTGCTTCTCTTCCAATCCAGCTCTCTGCTGTGGCCTAGAAAAGCAGTGGAAGACGGCCGAAGTCCTTGGGCCCCTGCACCTGCATGGCAGACCTGGAAGAAACTCCTGGCTCCTGGCTTCGGATCGGCACAGTTCCGGCTATTGTAGCCATTTGGGGAGTGAACTAATGGAAGGAAGACCTTTCTCTCTCTCACTCTCTGTAACTCTACCTCTCAAATAAGTAAATAAAATCTTTAAAAAAAAATTGGAAGCACTTCCACTAAGATCTGGAGCCAGACAAAGATATACACTTTCACAATTGCCATTAAATAGACATCTAGACATTTTAGCCAGAGCCATTAGGCAAGAAAAGAAATCAAGGGAAACAAAATGGGAAAGGAGGAAGTCAAATTATCCCTTTTTCCACATGACAAGATTCTATACATAGGGAATCAAAATACTTCACTAAGAGACTATTGGAACTCATAAGAGAGTTTCATGAAGTTGCAGGATATAAAATCAACAAACAAAATCAGTAGCCTTTGTATGCACAGAAAAATGACATATCTGGGAAATAATTATAAGATCAGTCACATTCACAACAGCTACAAAAAATTTAAATACCTTGGAATAAATTTAACCAAAGTGATGAAAATTCTCTATGATGAAAATTACAAAACATTAAAGAAAGAAATAGAAGAAGAAAAAATGGAAAAATCTTCCCTGCTTATGGATTGGAAGAATTAATGTCATTAAAATGTCCATTCTGCTGAAAGCATCATACAGATTTAGTGAGCTCCCAATTAAAATAGTAGCATCATTGTTCTCAGATCTAGATAAAATGATGCTAAAATTCATATGGAATCACAAAAGACCCCCAATAGCTAAAATAATCTTAAACAACAAAAATGAAGCTGAAGGCAATACAAAACCAGGCTTCAAGACATACTACAGGACAGTTATAATCAAAATAGACAGGCAGACCAATGGAACAGAAGAACCTACAGAAACCAGTCCACACATTTACAACCAGTTAATCTTCGGCAAATGAGCTATAATCAATCCCTAGAGAAAGGGCAGTCCTTAAACAAATGATACTGGGCAAATTGGATCTCTGCATGTAGAAATATGAAATAATACTCTTACCTTGCACCTTTTAAAAAGCAACTCACAGTGGATCAAGGATCTAAATATCTGACCTTATATCAGTAAATTATTAGAGGAGAACATTGGGAAACTCTGCAAGACATTGGCATAGCCAAAGACTCCTTGGAAAAGACCCCAGAAACACAGTCAATCAAAGCAAAAATGACAAATGGGATTACAACAAATTGAGAAGCATCTGCACTTAAAGCCAAGCACACAGTAAAGTGAAGAAGAAACCAACAGAATGGGAAAAAAAAATCTGCAAACTGAGAAACTGATAAAGGATTAGTATCCAGAATATGTAAAGAGCTCTATAAACTCAACAACACTCAAACAAACAATCCAGTTACAAGTGGGCAAAGGACTTGAACAGACATTTTTCAAAAGAGGAAATTCAAATGACCAACAGACACATTAAAAAATGCTCCAGTGCCATGGCTCACTTGGTGAATCCTCCACCTGTGGCGCCAGAACCCCGGGTTCTAGTCCCTGTTGGGGCACTGGGTACTAGTCCCAGTTGCTCCTCTTCCAGTCCAGCTCTCTGCTGTGGCTGGGGAGGACAGTGGAGAATGGCCCAGGTGCTTGGGTCCCTGTACCCACATGGGAGACTGGGAGGAAGCACCCAGCTCCTGGCTTCAGATCGGCACAGTGCCAGCCATAGCGGCCATTAGGGGAGTGAACCAACAGAAGGTAGACCTTTCTGTATCTCTCTCACTGTCTATAACTCTACCTGTCAAATAAAAATTAAAAAAAAAATTAAAAATGCTCACAATCAGTAGCCATCAGGGAAATGCATATCAATCCATCACGTTTCAAATCAACCCAGATAAAATGGTGCTTATACGAAAATCAACAACACAAATGCTGATGAGAATGTGAGGAAAAATTTCCCTAATTCACTGTTGGTTGGACTGAAAACTAGTACAGCCACTGTGGAAGACAGCATGGAGATTCCTCAGAAAGCTGAAAATAGATCTACAATATGAACCACCCATCCCTCTCCTGGGAATTTACCCAAATGAAAAGAAATCAGCATATGAAAGAGTTATCTGTACCTCCATGTTTAGTGCAGCTCGATTCACAATAACTAAGATATGAAATCAATCCAGCTGTTTAACAACAGATGAATGGATAAAGTAAATGTGGTATATATACACTATGGAATATTACTTAGCCATAAAAAATGAAATCCTGTCTTTAGCAACAAAAGAAATGTAAATGGAATTTATACTTAGTGCAATATGCCAGTCCCAGGAAGACAAATATTGTATGTTTTCCTTGGTCTATGGTCACCAATAGACTAATAAAATGTAATGTATTTTAGTGAAATTGACATTTTGACATTTGTTTATTGTTTGTAGCCCTTGTATCTATTGTTGTAGAACACTGTTTTTTGTCATTGTTGAACTTTTTACTTTGTGGAGGCTAATCTTTTGATTGTAAAATAAACTGAAAGCATGCTATTATAAATTTTTAAAGAAAAAATAAGTAAGGAAGGAGAAGGGATGATGAGAGCATAGGTAGGAGCGAGGTTAGTGTGAGAAGTTTCTCTATGCCCCTAAATCTGTAAATATTAAGTACATGAAATTTGCTCACATTATATAAATAAATAAAAAATATCCTCACCTATTTCACTGTCATTGATATTCAGCTGTTTTCCTTGACTTAGTGTTCCACGGATTGTTGTGAGCCTTTCATTAATCTCAAGAATCTTAAAACATCAATTTTGAGTAATTTTTTTTTTTTTGCCAGAGTTCTCACAACTTTTATGGAATAGCAAAATTTTGGAGATCTCTACACTACCTTTGTGGAAGGGCCTCTCCTCTCCTATTTTTGTTTATTTCATCTGTTTTCTTCTTTAAGAAGTGAGACTATGACATTTTCACAATAGGGTACAGAACCAGACAGTAGAATTTCGTGAGAAGCTATTAAAATCAGTTCTTTGGTAAAATAAGTTTTGTGAAATTCTACCTGTTACTATATCTGAGCAACTTCCAATTGTAAGACAATATTGTCTATATAATAATAGCTTTTCAAGATGAACAAAGCAACTCTTATTTTAACTGAAATATCTAGTATATTCATCATCTTGGTTTAAAATATGGGGAAAATATTATCCATTGTTGGACTTTGCAAAATGCTAGAGCTCCTCTTCTAGAATATTTACACATAAAACATGTATTGAAATATCACAGTGAAACTCATAAATATGTAGAACTATTCTTCTAAAACAAATTTGTAAAAAATAAAATTTCAAATAAATACAAAATCATTGGGTAGTCTCATACCAACAATATCTTCTTGACTGTATTTAGCTTAGGTGTTTTTTTCTTTGCATATTGACTTTTTTTCCAGATGCATTTTAATTTCTATTTCCAGAATGCTTAAAATTTTTAGAATGTTTATTAACTTCTAGCAGATTCAGTGTTCTGGAAGCACTAATTAGGAAGAAGTAATATGTAATTCTCAGAGTCTTAATTCTCTTAATTTAAAGATTCAGAAAATGAGGCTCAAAGAAATTGTAGGCTTTTCTATGTTATCTGGTTAGCAGCAGAGGCAGAACAGTCCAGTGATATTAACCCCATTGCTCCATTCTTCAAACATAGGTGTCTCTCACCCCATTGCCTGGAGTGAAACAATAAATGCTGTGACTCTTAAGAGCAGAAGTTAGTGGGGGCCATAAGTGGAGGTTCAGATCCATTGTTCACCCACAATGGGGCTTGGCTTTTCACCTTGATGAAAAACCTCCCTTCTCTTAATCTAGCCTTTCCAGTTAGTCTCCCAATATTTAATTTGAAAAATGCTTACGATAATGATATTAGCGTACTACTATTGATCATATCACCAAGCCCAAGATAATGCACTAATGGACTGATCTATCAAATGATGGGTACAAGGGTCATCAGGGAGCAATGGACTATGTAGATATATAAAGACCAAAATGAGTGTGTGATTACCAAAGAAACATCAAAAATAGGGATGATAAAATAAGCTTTATGCAGTAGTACCTCAGGAAGTAAATGAGACAGGACTGTGGCACTTTGATATTATTTAAGTCAGCTGGGTTACCGCACACAGCGCTAATATACATACACACTCTGGAAACAACTAGAACAACCCAATAATAGCAACACAATACAAATAATATAGAGATAACAAGAAAGATGAGCTCTCAAAGCAAAGTAGACAAAAATTCCCAACAAGCTGTAATAGTTTTTTTTTTTAATAAAAAGATTAATTTATTTATTTGAAAGGATGGGAGTGGAGAGAAAAAGATCTTCATCTGCTGGTTCATTCTCCAAGTGTTCACAACAGCCAGAGATAGGCCAGGCCAAAGCCAGAAACCGGAAAATCCATCCAGGTCTCCCAGGGCGGTGGTGGGAACCCTAGTATGTGGGCCATTGTCCAGTGACTTCTCAGGTGCATTGGCAGGAAACTGAATGAGACTCGAACTGGCATTCTGATACGGGATGTGGATGTGGGCTTTGCTTCAGGGGCTTAATCTATTGTACCACAATGCTACCTCTTTTTGAATATCATAGTTCTTTTTGAAGATCAAAGGACATGTTTACAGTTTTTAATTCTCATTTTCAGTATTCTATGAGCTTTAAAAATTCTTAACATTCTTCTAAAATCTTCTTGGCATTTGGGTCGGGCATGTGATGCCGGAGTTACATTGGCTCTTGGAATGGCCACATCCCACATTGCAGTGACTGGGTTTCAATCTTGGCTACTCCACTTCTAATCCAGTTTCTTGATAATGTACATCCTGGGAGGTAGAGATGACGACTCAGGTACCTGGTCCCTGCCTCCCACATGAGAGTACTGGATTGAGTTCCTAACTCCGGCCTGTCCTAGCCCTGGTTGTTGTAGAAATTTAGAGAGTGAAACAGCAGATGGGAAACCTCTCTCTGTCCATCTGTCTTGCTCTCTTTCAGACAAAATGTCTTTCAAATAAAATGCAAATTAAAAATTAAAGTGTTCAGGACATCTGAACTTTTATTAGATGATAAATCTTCTAAATTAGTTATATCACACATACACCTGTTTGGTGTCTGTAATTATCATAAGTATATTAGGACTGGTCTTTGACTAATAATTATAAAAATAAGTGAAAAAATTGCTGTTAATTGTCTATTAAGATCAAACTCTTTCAATGCTAAATTGTAATTTTAAAAATAATAGTGATTACAGAATTTACACTGGTTGTGAGTAAGATTTTGCAATTTCTACAGAGCAAATGCCACTGAATCATTCATGTGGTATTATTTTGAAATGTTTCCCACATCTGTGGTAAACTCTAATATTGTGAAAGTTTCAGTTGATTCCTAAGGCCATAGAAAAATATTTAAAAGGTACCATTTAATAACATATAAAATGTAATCTCACCAAGTAAACAATTATTATGTGTAATGAAAAAATGTGTCAGGTTGCTCAGCAGTATATAAGGTTACATACTTCAGACTACCTGCTTTGTTTATTAAAAGTCTCTGTCATGTGCAACAGTAGTCAGAAATTTCATAGCAGAATTGCAGAAGGCTGTATTTAAATAAGAGAGCTGTACTATTCTTTTGCTAATGCAAAATATTTGGATTAAAGTGTTGAATTCTTTAAACTTAAAAACAGAAGAATGCTGGTGCAATATTTTTGTTATTTTAAGAAATCAAATGCTTTAAAGCCTTTTAAAAACACTTTTTATTTGTCTTACAATATTCTTATATATGCTCTATATGTGGCCTAAAGTACAAAATAAAATAATGAAAATAACACAAAGGAAAATCTAGCTCATTCTTCAACCTTGATGACCTAATAGCTTATAGAAGACTTATGTCAGAGGAAGCGTGTCTTTCACAAATGAGCAAAGAATGTATTGGCTGGTTGCAAGTAAGGTCTGTTTATCCCTGTGGGTTTTGTTTTGTATATTTCCAGTCACTGCAAGAACTTCAACACTGGCTAAGGTGTTTCATGATTTTCTTTGTCTTCCTTTGCAGTATTGATGTGCTTCACTTTCACAAATTAAACAGACTTAGACTTTTTGTTCCCCAAATTATTTATGATTCTCCAATAAATCTTAATTAGTTCCTTAGGAGGTAACTTTTTGCAAATATTCATGAATCTTATATATAGACAGAGAGGTTACCACGTATTGGGCTCTGTGCCATGATATATGTGTAGATAAATAAGATATTTTCTCTCTACTCACACAGAAATTAGTATGCAAGCATCTGCAGCATTAATCACATTATTACTTAAGAAATAAATTTAATGCTAAAGGCACCAAAGGAAGTAAACAACATATTGAGTCCTTAGTTGATACATGAGATTAAAAAGACATTCATGGCCGGCGCCGCAGCTCACTAGGCTAATCCTCCGGCACACCGGGTTCTAGTCCCGGTTGGGGCGCCAGTTCTGTTCCGGTTGCTCCTCTTCCAGTCCAGCTCTCTGCTGTGGCCTGGGAGTGCAGTGGAGGATGGCCCAGGTTCTTGGGCCCTGTACCCGCATGGGAGACCAGGAGAAGCACCTGGCTCCTGGCTTCGGATCGGTGCAGCACACCGGCCACAATGCGCTGGCCGTAGCGGCCGCTTGGAGGGTGAACCAACGGAAAAAGGAAGACCTTTCTCTCTGTCTCTCTCTCTCCTCATTGTCTAACTCTGCTTGTCAAAAAAAAAAAAAAAAAAAGATTCATGAGGCAGGTCATGTTTGAGCTGAATGCTTGGGGAGGAGTTTGAAAGGCAGGAATAGGTAAGAAGTTCTTATAAGCAAGAATAACAGCATGGGATAAGGCCAAAACACAGGAAGAACATTGGCTACACTTGATGGTCCATGGAACACAGTAATTGATGTGCACTGTTTGTGGTACATAACAGATAGTTCCAGGAGATTAGAGAGAAAGAAGGGAATCTAGAACATAAATCTTAAGAACAGAGAAGGCCCATGGCATAGGGATAAGAAATGTGAATTGCTGAGTAGGTAGTGAGGACATCTTTGCAAAGGATTAGCAAACTCTGGTGAGAGCCTCCATATCCATAATATTCATTCATTATTTGACTACGTGGCAGTACTTGTACATTTTCTCCCCTACTTTAGATTTTCTTCTTGATTTCAGGTATAACTTTTGGAAGAAACGGTGCTAGTCTGGAATGACTTACTGTTATGTTAACAACCTGTATCTGAACTAAGGATTCATTTTCAAATGACACAAAATTCTTGCGTATCCCTATATAGTAAAATTTAAAGGCAAGGGACTATAAACTTGTAGCCCAAGTGATGGATATATCTGCATATATGTTTTATTTAACCAAAATAATATTTTAACTTAACAATAAACTTGAGGCCAGCCCTGTGGCATAGCGGGTTGAAGCCCCATTCTGTAGCACTGGCATCCCATATGGGTACTAGTTCAAGTCCCAGCTGCTCCTGTTCTGATCCAGCTCTCTGGGAAAGCAGTAGAAGATGGCCCAAGTCCTTGGCCCCTGCACCTGCGTGGGAGACCTGGAAGAAGTCCTGGCTATTGGCTTCAGATCAGCTCAGCTCTGATCGTTGCAGTTATTTGGCGAGTGAACTAGTGGAGCTGAAGACCTTTTTATCTCTCTCTGGCTCTACCTCCCTCTGTAACTCTCTTTCATATAAATAAAGTAAATTGTTAAAAAAAAGAAACCAATATATGTAACACTTAAAAGGCAGGCGATCTCTTGCAAAACAAAACAAAACAAAACAAAAACAAAAACAAAAACACAACGCAATACCCTTTAAAAGCCTTGGCTAAGGCTCCATCATAGCACACTAGCTTGAGCTGAGTAGTCCTTTTTTTTTTTTTTTTTTTTTTTTTTTTTTTTTTTTTTTTTTTTTTACAGATAGAGTTACACAGTGAGAGATAGAGAGAGACAGAGAGAAGGTCTTCCTTTTCCGTTGGCTCACCCCCCGCCCCCACAGTGGCTGCTATGGCCGGCGCACCGTGGCTGGCATGCTACACCCATCTGAAGCCAGGAGCCAGGTGCTTCCTCCTGGTCTCACATGCGGGTGCAGGGCCCAAGGACTTGAGCCATCCTCCACTGCCTTCCCGGGTCACAGCAGAGAGCTGGACAGGAAGAGGAGCAGAATCAGGACAGAATCTGGTGCCCCAGGCAGAGGATTAGTCTAGTGAGCTGCGGTGCCGGCCCTGAGTAGTCTTTTTGGATTATGAACATGCTCTCCAGTTTGCTTCATTAATCCACAATCCACCCCTGCCTAGGTTAGGGCATAAGGCTGCTGTCTGTGCCCTCTGCTCAGGTCAGGAGTCTTTTCTGTTAGCCAATAGTGTCTCCTTCTAGCTGTCCAAGGATTTTTGAGTTACATTTTCATAACACCTGAAAAAATGCAGAGTTCCTAAATTTGTTCTGCTAATCAACAACCTCTTTCACAAATATACTGTATAGTATTGATAGGCTTACCTTTAGAAAAGCATTCAAAACTTAAGATAAATTAGTCTGATCACCTTTGCTTAATTTTCAATTAATATCTATCAGAATATAATAATAATATGACCCCACCACTGTATTCTCCCAAACTTTCTTTTTTTAAGATTTTATTTATTTATTTATTTATTTATTTATTTGAGAGACAGAGTTACAGACAGAGAGGAGAGACAGATAAAGGTCTTCCATTCACTGGTTCACTCCTCAAATGGCCACAACAGCTGGAGCTGAGGTGATCTGAAGCTAGGAGCCAGGAATTTATTGCAGATCTCCCACATGGGTGCAGGCCCCAAGCACTTGGGCCATCTTCCACTGCTTCCCTAGGCCATAAGCAGAGTTGGACTGGAAGTGGAGCAGCCATGATGCGATTGGGAGCCAGCGTCCCAGATGGAGGTGGAGGCTTACCCTTCTACACCATGGCACTGGCTCCTCTTCCAAACATTTGTAAGAAGTAATTTAAGGGCCAGCATTGTGGCATAGAGGGTAAAGTCAACATTTGTGATGATGGCATCCTATATTGGAGTCAGCTCCTTACTAATGCACCTGAGAAAGCAGAAGAAGATGGCCCAAGTACTTGGGTCCGTGCAACCCACAAGGGAGACCTGGAAGAAGCTCCTGGCTTTTGGCTTTGGCCTAGCTCAGCCCTGGTCATTGCAGCCAGCTGAGGTACAAACCAGCAGATGGAATCTCTCTCTCTCTCTTTTCTCTGTCTCTTTCTCTTTCTCTCCCTGTCTCCCTCTCTCTCTCTGTCTCAGTCTCTCCCTCTCTGTAGCTTTGATTTTCAAAATAAATGAGTATATCTTAAAAAATAAATAATTCTTTTAAAAAAAGTAGTTTCACTGCTAGACAACCATTTCCAAATAATCCAAGAAAACATTTCCCCACACTGTATATCTCGCTAAACTTGATTCCAGTATGTGAGAAAATTATAAGGAAAACCTTTTTGCCTGTAAGCCAACTGACTGACAAACTTAGATATAAAAATCCTAAATAAATAGTTGCAAGCCAAATACCACCTTATATTAAAGATAATACAGATATACTACATTGGCATATTGTAGAAAACCATCATTGTATTGACTTTTTGAATATCAGTAAGTTCAATTAACTGAACTAGCATAATAAATAAGAAACATAACATCAATACTGCATAAAAGTGATAAATGTTAAAACATATTCATGATTTTATAAATTTAAAAGTGCATTTTTAAAAGCAATTTACTTGATTCCACATTGAAACTTTTTTCCTTAATATCAGAGATCAGATAATAATGTTTAAATATGAAGTGATATCTTGTTAAAATAAACAAAAAAGCAGGGCAAGATGATAGCTATGTTTTTGCAGATGGTAATCAGTGAGCAGAGAGGAGCTCCTAGGGCTGTCAGGATTAACTGGATAGTGGTTGATAGGTATGTATTTTGTCATTTCTAAATGAATGTATGTCTTTTATACTTTGCTGCATGTGCATTGTATTTCATAATTTAAAATGTAGGCAGAGTTAAGATGAGTGTTGTGGGGCAGACAGTAAAACTGTTGCTTTGGACGTCCACATCCCATATGGTAATGCCTGATTCAAGTTCCAGCCACTCCACTTCTGAACCAGCTTCCTACTAATGTACCTGGAAAGGCAGCGATGACAGCCACAGTACTTGGTCCCTGCAACCCATTGGGAGATCCATATGTAGTTCCTGGATCCTGGCTTCAGCTTGGCCCGACTTTGGCTATTGTGGGCATTTGGGGGAATGAAAAAGCAGATGGAAGATTCTCCTTGTCTCTGTCTTCTCTCTTTCTCTGTCACTCTTTCAAAAAATTAATTTGTTAAAAGTAGGTGGCTTTGAAAATGGTCTGGATTTTTCTACTAGTTGACAATGATTTTGTGTTGCATATGAATATAGAATAAAACATTTCTATGTAGAGAATTTTGCTCAATGGTTCATAAAAGGCTCATTCTGTCAACTGACAATTATTTTCTTAGAAATCACAATTAACACCTTCAATATAACTATAGGGATGTGGAATACAGTTTTAGAAATAATTAGAAAAAATGTCCTCTTTGATTCCACTACAAATCAATTTTCCTCAACTTTGTTGTTACTTTCTGATTTAAAATTCTATGCATTGAAATTTCATAATTAGGAGCCATATTTTCCATCTTCAAAGTTTTTAATTGTTTTATATGTCATCTTTGCCATCAATATAAATAAAATTCTTGATGTGGGTGTTCAACTTAGGCATTAAGACGCTGATTAAGATGCCCATATCCCATATAGGAGTACCTGGGTTTGAGGCCTAGCTCTGGCTCTTGACTCCAGCTTCCTGCCTAGGAAGACTTTGGGAGGTAGCAATAATGGCTCAAGTAATTGGCTTCTTGCCTATTACATGGGAACCTGGCTTGAGTCCCCAGTATGGTGCCATTGCAGTTGTTTGGAGGGTAAGCCAAAGGTATCCCCCTGTGTCAGTCTCTGTCTCTATATCACCAGCAAATCACAGAGAAAAGTGTCACACTTGGGTGCATCTATAGGTGTTCAATTCTCAGATTTTAGCTAGGTGGAAGTCATGGAGAGTGCTTTTCTCTAAATACCACCCACTTTCTTTATTTTACTTACTAACTGAAAAACAGTTGCCTTTTCCTTTGTAATACTACAACTCAGTTTTCTATGTCTCTTAATTAATCATGGCCTCTGTAGTCAACTTATATACCTATGACACTGCAGAAGAAAGGGTCTTGAATTCCTCATTTGGGGTATAAAGAGGAATCTTTCCATTGGATGTGTCCATGGGTATTATGGTTGTCTTCTTCAGTGTATAAGAGCTCATGATTTTCATTTTGTAAGCATTTCATGGTGACTAATTGAGTTACCTACAGACATGCTGTCATAGATCCCAAACTACTTAAATATTTTCTTCTCCCTTTTCCTCTTACTTCAGACTTAGCTTTTTCTTTTATTAAACCTAAGAAAAATGAAGAATGAACCATTCTCTCCAGCAGATGCTTTATTGCTGTTGTTTGAGCTAGGATAAAACTTAACTGGCATTATGTCACAGGATGTAGTGAGGTATTTGTTACTAGCATCTGGCAAGAAATCCTAACCCAAAGATAGACATTATCACTGAAGAAACAATTGTGTGGATATAATAGAGAGGGTATGTGAGGATAGAAGAACAGAACTCCAAAAGTATGAAATGTGTTTTTTTCTCATAGAATCAGAAACATTCCTTTTGATAGGATCTAATTTAATAACAAATTGGGGAAACTTTTATATACATAGCTAAAAATAAAATAGATGCACATAGTCTATTTTTTGGATATAGCATTGCATTTCTCCTTAAAACCTGTAATGAACCATTGACATTTGAAAGATTGTAGTAAAACACATACATTTTTCAAGGAGAAGAGGAAGAGGGCAGATTTTATTAATTTTTTGTTATTATTTGTCATGTATTTTAAAATCCATGCAACAACTTCATGTACAAGCAATATTTTTATTTTATGAACTTGGATTCATTAGGTATATTTTCATAAGACTACATAGCTAGTAACTGCAGTGTAACTTCTAACCTAATCTAAGGCCATATACTCTGAAATTTCACTCCATCTCTAGAAGCTAAAAAACAATTGTGTGGGAGGGATGTGTGTACAAATAGTAATAAGACATGAATTATTTCACTGAAGCCTGAAACAGTTTGTATCATAATGAAAACACCATAAAACAAGACAATAAGGAAACATAACATATAAAGAAACTTACGAAGTATCATAAGGGTAGGAAATCTGTTTTTAATAGAAGCTTCAACTTGATTTAGTCATATTTACTCTATGTTCCAAATTATTATCTACAAGCATAGTCATCCAGAAAATTAAGGGAGGCAGATATGATAAACATAAAAATTAAAATTTTGACAGAATAAAATAAATAGCATTTAGTAATTACATTAAACATGTTTTCAGTCCCATAGTAAGCTATTAAAAGTAGAACAACTGTTCAATGCATGTTGCCAAATTACTTCAAAATGACTTGTTTTGAAATGTTGACTAAATACCTAAAAACTGCATATCATTTTCAGTATAATTAAACATTCTTTGAACAAAAACATAGCTATTCTTTGTATTCATTAACATGAATTATATGTGACTTTCTCTTTCATATCAGGACACAAAAGAAAATCCATTTGTTAACATTTATAATAATCTTTAAAAAATTCCCATCACTTATATAAAATTGTATAGTTCATAAATTGTATCTAATTACTTAATTCAAATATTGACCTATTAGAGAAAAATTTACTTTTTATATTCCTATTTTATGTACTAAATGTTCAATAAATACTTATTAGACATTTATACATCACTATTTATTTAATACACATTTAATGAATGGATTTAATGCCTGAATGGTGATGCCATTTTGCTCAAATTGGTTAAGTGACTTTCAAAGATCCTTCTAGAAGTGGCAGAGCCTTGGTCTGGATCTTTGTAATTCGAAAGACACATGCATGGTGTTTACTTATACATGATAAAAAAGGATTTGTTCAGTGACATGCCATATATTCTGTATATTATCCTTTATAGTGAATATAGTTCCATCAGAGTTTCAGTGAATGTGGTGCACTAACACAGAATTAACTTTACTTCCTGCACATGCATTTGTGGTATGCTGTCTCAGGTGATTTGTGATATTAGTTTTACTGAGTAGATGTGCAGCAATACCATCACTCTTAACAAGAAATAAACAGTGAGGCTGGTGTTATGATGCAGCAGGTAAGCCCTTGCTTGTGATGCTCACATCCCACATCAGAGTGCCAGTCCGAGTCCTGGCTATTCTGCTTCCAATCCAACTTCCTGCTAATGCACCTGGTGAAGCAGTGGATGATGACTCAAGTGGTAGGGCTCCATCCACCCACATGAGAGACTCAGATGGAGTTCCCGGCTCCTGGCTTCAGCTAGTACAGATCTGACTGTTGGGCTATTTGGGAGGTGAAGCAGCCAGCACTATGGCATATCGGCTAAAGCCACCACCTATAGTGCCAGCATCCCATATGAGTGCTGATTCGAGACCCAGCTGCTCCACTTCTGCTCCAGCTCTCTGCTATGGCCTGGGAAAGCAGTAGAAGACAGCTCAAGTCCTTGGGCTCCAGCACCTACATGGGAGACCCAGAAGAAGCTCTTGGCTCCTGGCTTTGGATCGGTACAGCTCTGGCTGTTGTGGCCAACTGGGGAGTGAACAAGTGGATAAAGACCTCTCTCTCTCTCTCTCTCTCTCTCTCTCTCTCTCTCTGCCTCTCCTTCTCTCTCTATGCAACTCTGACTTTCAAATAAATAAATAAGTCTTTTTTTTAAAAAGAAATACATATCTTTTTTTTTTTTTTGACAGGCAGAGTGGACAGTGAGAGAGAGAGAGAGACAGAGAGAAAGGTCTTCCTTTTGCCGTTGGTTCACCCTCGAATGGCCACTGCGGCTGGCGCACCGCGCTGATCCGATGGCAGGAGCCAGGTGCTTATCCTGGTCTCCCATGGGGTGCAGGACCCAAGCACTTGGGCCATCCTCCTCTGTACTCCCTGGCCACAGCAGAGAGCTGGCCTGGAAGAGGGGCAACCAGGACAGAATCCGGCGCCCCAACCGGGACTAGAACCTGGTGTGCTGGCGCCGCTAGGCTGAGGATTAGCCTGTTGAGCCACGGTGCTGGCAGAAACACATATCTTTAAAAAAAGAAATTGTATTTTAATGTGTTTATATATATATATTATGTATGTAATTATTTCTATATATGATGGCTATTTTCTTAATTATTTGTTAATAAACACCACCAAAATTGCCTCATTCTAAAAATTCCTTCAATAGGGGAACTAATGGGTTATCCTCGGTATAAGGAATTCTTCAAATCTGAGGGAAATAATATTAGACTGGACACCTAAGTCAGTTTCCATGCAAGAATAAAGTTATGCCAAAGTTCAACTCAGAAATTTGAAATCAATTAACTCTATCCTTTATCCCTGTTATTGTTAGCCATTCTGCCTTGCTCCACCTCCTCTTTCAAAGAAAATATTTTCTTATATGAGTATTTATATGCCTAACCTATGCTGACATATTTTCCATGTTTTTGTGCTGTGCTATATGGTACTGGAAGTTGATTTGTGAACTGATTGTCCTTCAGTGCTATTCAAAGAATACTCTGCATGTGATTGTCACCTGATTTGAAATGGGTTCTTCCTGGAAGACACTGCTTCCCTGTAAGCCTCTCCAGGGGAAGGGACTCTGTCTTCTAATGACCGTGTCAAATGCAATGAGGCAGCATCCACTTCTTTTCCAGCCCAGGCATTTGTAATGCTGACTGTCCCTTACTTGTCACTATAATCTTGGCTACTATTTATCTTCATTCATGTGAGACTCTTACATCTGGTTTGCTCATTTCCTTTCTATCACAACTCTTGTCATTAGAAAATTTTATCTCCTATGTGGATGTTTTTTTTTTTTAATTTTTTTATTTTTTGACAGGCACAGTGGATAGTGAGAGAGAGAGACAGAGAGAAATGTGGATGGTTTTTTGATGTTCTACCATTTTAATTCCTTGGCCCTCTCAAATCTAATGATCCTGTAAGGTTATGAATTATTTTTTTTAACATTTATTTAATGAATATAAATTTCCAGTGTACAGCTTATGGATTACAATGGCTTCCCCCTCCCATAACTTCCCTCCCACCCGCAAACCTCCCCTCTCCCGCTCCCTCTCCCCTTCCATTTGCATCAAGATTCATTTTCAATTCTCTTTATATACAGAAGATCAATTTAGTATAAAGATTTCAACAGTTTGCACCCACATAGAAACACAAAGTGAAACATACTGTTTGAGTACTAGATATAGCATTAAATCAAAATGTACACCACATTAAGGACAGAGATCCCACATGAGGAGCAAGTGCACAGTGGCTCCTGTTGTTGACCCAACAAATTGACACTCTAGTTTATGGTGCCAGTAACCATCCTAGGCTGTCGTCATGAGTTGCCAAGGCTGTGGAAACCTTCCAAGTTTGCTGACTCTGATCATATTTAGACAAGGTCATAAAAGACAGAGTGAGGATAGTAACCAATGATCCTTAAGAGTGGCATTTGCCAGGTTTGAACAATTATACAGCATTAAGTGGGGAAGAGGACCATCAGTACACACAGGTTGGGAGTAGAGCCATTGGTGGTAGAGTAGAGGTTATGATTACAAAGGAATGAGGCCCAAGTGCACTAGACAGGGCCTAGAACAAAGGACAGAGTCATTATTAGAGGAGCTAAGAAAGGTGCTGTCTAAGCTACAATTAAGTTTTCTGATTGAGAGGCAAATAGAACCTGATAGAAGGGGCTTTAGGCCTTGTAAATTCAGAGGCCCAGACCTATCTATCTCTTCACATGGGGTATATCCTAAGGGAGGTGTGAACCTCCTAGGGGAAGACACTCTGTTGACTTTCATTATTTGGCTGGCCTGGGAGGAGAGCTGGCCAGGTAAAGGCAGGGGGCATCTCTAACAAGAAATGTACAGTTCTGCCTTCAATGTTGCTGACCCTACTTGACCATCCCCTCAGCTGCAGTGGTCACTTTGGAAGTTGGGCTGAGTGAAGGGCTTTTCAGCTTAGAGCCAATAAGATCTGTGGCTCTGACCTGGGCATCCTTCGACTCCAGGGCAGGTCCATTTCCAGTGATCCAACTCTTGGCAGAGCTGCCAGGGCTCTTCACAAGCTGACTTCTGCTGAAGCCCAGGCTTACCACATTGCAAGCCACTGCAGTGGACTGGCCTGTTGGGTCTCCTTGAGGGCAGATCACTGTACAGATCAGCCATTAATAGGCCTGCCACCCATTGCTTCTGATGCCTAGCTTTCTTTTCCTCCTGGTTTTCGTTAAAGCAGACCAGAGGATGCAAGTCAAGGGAGTGCCCGTGTCCCATCTCTAATCTTCGGTGGCCTGAACTACAAGTCTATAGTCACAGGCATGTTCTGTAGTAGTTTTTCTAAGGTAGACAATGCCCATGAGGAAAAATTATATTCTCACTTTAAAACTTTCTTTCCCTTTGGTCTGAAAGGGAGGATTTTTTCTACTTACTGTATACTTCACTGATGGCGAAGTGAATCTAGCTATGAGATTATTATTTAAGTTCTTATTTTGGCTATGCTATTACAGAAAAATGTTAGCCATCTCTTTTATAAGGTCTAAAGACTAAATTGTGCGTCCTACAGATTCCTTTATAATAGAATTAGTTTCCTACCTTGAAGAGAATAGAGAAATGAAAGAACAAGTTGGGCTTAGAATAGAGAAATGAGGGAGCAAGTCCTAGATCGCTTGCTGACAATAGCAATATCACATGAATACTTAGCAAACCGTTTCAACCATTAGATAACAACTTAAGAAAACATTTACCAGAAGGTCCAATGCCTTCTATAAATTTTAAGAATCATGCATTTGAAAACACCTCTTAAATATCTAACATGGTGTAGTTTGTTTAGCCAGTAAACTTAAGCACAACCATCTAAAATGTTTTTAGTTTCTTTCTACCAACACGTTTAAAACATATGATACACAGATTCAGGTCACACAAATTAAAATGTATCTTTGATTGATTTTAGCAGCTTAAATTTATGGACAATCTTATCTATAAGCCATTTAAAATAAAACTCTTAATAAAATTTCCCCATGTGGACATACAATATGTACACACATATAACATAACATACTAGACCAATATAGCAATTTTAATAATAGCTTTTAAAATCTTTAACTCTTTTTGTAGATTGCCAATTGATTGGAATTGCTTTTTATTTTTAGTAACCTCAGTTAACCATACTTTCTCTCAGTTGGTACTGTTAATACATTATTGGCTTCATCTGTTTACAGAGCCATCCTAAAGTACTGAATACAATACAAGTGGCTGGAAAAAGTCCATAGGAACCTATAGGAGGACAGTTAAACACAGAACCAACAACGCTTTAGTTTTATGAGCAGCACATCATATATAACTATGGATGACAAAAGACTTTAAGTCGCCATGTTTAAAATTATAAACTCATCAACCAACAAGAGGCACTTGCTTACTTCACAGTATTTTTGAAAGCACCTGTAGGATTTTACAAGTATTTAACCCTTTTGGCCTCTGGGGCTTTCTCATTAAGATAACTATCATGTCTAGTAACACACGATCATTAGACTTTTTAATTCTCAAACATTTGTATTAATAGCATTTTCCATTATAGAAACTTAAAGTCTGGTACCACATCACATCTTGACAGTACTTCTAATATAATCCAAATAGACTGATTAGTTGGTGTCTCTATTTTTTTTTTTTTCATTTTGAATGTGAAACAGCATCTAATGCTATCATTTTGGATTACTATAATTTGTCCCAAATTTCTTACTCTTAAAATCCTTTCAGTCTCATGGAACCTACACCTCCATCTCATTTTGGTTACCATACACTTGGTTACTCCTTTGTCTCCAAGTTCGTGAGCTCACTGCTGATTGTACCCTTCAGCCTGAAGTCCATGCAGCAGTGATATGCAACGTCTAGTCCTCAAATAACAGCATCAGCAACAGTATCTCTTGGAAATTTATAAGAAACACAATTTCCTTACACCCATCATAGATCCACCAACAGAAATTCTGTTGCAGCCCAATAATTGTATTTTATTTTCCAAAGACTTCCTTGAAGGGGAGGGAGTGATTCTATCCACTGGTTCACTCCCAAATACCAGCAACACCTGGAGCTGGCCTACACTGAAGCCAGATGCTAGGAACTTGATCTGGTGTTCCTACTTGGTGGCAGAATCTCAAGTATTTGAGCCATCAGCTGATGCCTACCCTGGTACACATTAGCAGGAAGCTAGGTTGGAGAAGAGGAGCCATGACTTGAACCAGGCACTCTAAGGAAGGAGACAGGTGTCCCAAGCAGTATCTTAACCTTCTGTACCACAGTGTGTGTTCCAAGCAAGCTGTGTTTTAAAGAGTCCTGCAGGTGAGTCTGATGAATTTTAGAACTTGAGAACCACTAAAATAGAGTATTAATTCTTCTGCCTTTTTGCCAAATCTTTAATATTTTGGGGTGGTAAATATCATTCAAACATACATGTATAATTTTTTTATTACAAAGCCTCCATGTGTAAGATTTCTAAAAATATACCAACTTCTACATTATCTAACATGTGCCTTCCATATATAATCTCTACCTGCAATCCAAATGCTTTTCATAGTTCCGATTCTTCTAAATTTAAATATTGAGAGCATTAAATGCCACAAATTAATGATACTTCCAAAGGTATTTTGCACATAGCCATACTTTGGGATGCAGCAGTGTTATTCAAAGTCTAGTACTCAAATAGCAGCATCAGCAACAGTATCTCTTGGAAATTTATAAGAAACACAATTTCCTTAGACCCATCATAGATCCACCAAGTCAGAAATTCTGTTGCAGCCGAATAATTGTGTTTAGCATATGTTAAAATATGCTAAATTTCTAAAGATCACATATATAGGAAAATGTGGATTCAAACCTTAAACTCAGTTCTACCTGAATACAAGCTCCTTGTCTCTTTTATCTTTCTGCTAAATTATTTGAGGCAACACCTAAACATTACTCCAGTTGAAGAAACACTTATTGACAGATGTTCTATAAATTAAAAACAAAAAAGAAGAGTGTTATATGAAAATCTATTATGAGTTAGGGTTAGAATTAGGACCTAGTATTTCTTTCTTTCTTTTTTTTTTTTTTTGACAGGCAGAGTGGACAGTGAGAGAGAGAGAGAGACAGAGAGAAAGGTCTTCCTTTTGCCGTTGGTTCACCCTCCTATGGTCGCCGCGGTAGCGCACTGCGGCCGGTGCACCGCGCTGTTCCGATGGCAGGAGCCAGGTGCTTCTCCTGGTCTCCCATGGGGTGCAGGGCCCAAGGACTTGGGCCATCCTCCACTGCACTCCCTAGCCACAGCAGAGAACTGGCCTGGAAGAGGGGCAACCGGGACAGGATCGGTGCCCCGACCGGGACTAGAACCCGGTGTGCCGGCGCCGCAAGGCGGAGGATTAGCCTAGTGAGCCGCGGCGCCGGCCAGGACCTAGTATTTCTGGTGGTAGAACCAAGATAGTGATCGAGTAAGAGGTCTTGACACCCACCTCCCCACAGAGACACCAATGTGGACACCAGGTCACTTTTGTAAGTGCTATGGAAGCCAAGTGAGAGACCACAGCACCTTACCTTGTTCATCAGAAAGTCTGAATGAAGAAAGCAAGAAGCAAAGAGTTGTCTGGTGCCCCTAGAGAGATGCCTCTTATTTGAGAGAGGGATAAAGAGAGGGAGAGGGAGAGGGACCTGAAACCCAATGACACTGTAAAAAAAAAAAAAAAAAAATCAGACTGAGCACTGCTGCCCTGGCCACTATGGAGTGAATATTTGGAGCTTTCACCACTAGGAGGCCTCAGCCATTCTAACCCCAAATGCAGGGCAAAAAGTGAAACTCCCATCATGCAGAGAGGTAGGAGAAGCTTATGACTGCATCTCAGATCTCAGAGCTGAGCTTATCTCACTGAGACCAAGCAGCTGGTAAATCCAAAAGGCCGTTAGCCCTGGGGTTGTGCTCAAAGATGCAGACTCTATGCTTGCCTGGACTCTGTCAGAGCCAGCACTCTAGGGGTTTGGACTTCATTTGCTATGTGTCACTGCTGGCCTCCAGTGAACTTGGCAGATACGCCTGGTACTTTGTAGGGTGCTGTGACTGTACGAATCACATGTGACCAACCTGGGGCCAGTTTGGGTGCCCAGAGGGCTACCTTTATCATTCTCCTTTAACCATGAGCAGATAAGGAACTGTATCTTTGGGACTCAGTGTTCGGCTGGTAAAGCCCATCTGGGTAGAAACTAATGGTCTCTGTCCTGAGGCAAGTGCCTTTGGACAAAGGCTCTGGCCTTGTCCCAGTATCAGGCAGAAACCTGCATGCACCCTGGTGAGAAAGACTTGTTTGGGAGCATTTCACTATCTTCCTCTTGTGGGGTTAGGATGAGCCATCAAGCGAAAACAAGGCTTGATGACTGAGACTCTGATGAGTTCCACTTAAGACTTGCATGAGTAGCTGAGGGGTGCCTCCATCACCTCTACTATAACCTCATGTAGACAGCAAGAAATCACAAGGACATTTTAGGACTCTGCCAGGCTGATCACACCCAGCACTTAGCTGATCCTGAATGTCTCTGTCACAAGGCAGTGCAGGAAGACAGAGCCTCTGGACTAGATTCCGCACGCAGCAGAGTTCTGTAGTTCCGTCTGAGCAGTCTCATATCTCAGACAATATTACCAATGACGGAAAAGTGTGGCACTGGGAAGTGAGCCCCTCAGCAGAGGAGAGATCACAGCACGGTCAGCGTTGTTCCTATACCCAGGATGCACTGCTCTGGGTATGCTGAGAGCTCTGGATGGGATCTGGTATTGCGGCATTTATGGATATAGGGCAAGGATTCTGAGCCTACCACAGACCCAAGGAGAAGCTTGTAGTGATTGACTACCTATTTTTAGGTAATACCCCTGTTCATAGTGAGCAACATATCAACTGCAGGTTTGGGACAAAATTGAGTTTGGGTAGTATTGTAAAATTGAAGCATTAAAATATATCAACAGCAGACCTGGGACAAACCATGACTTAGGGTGTTATCTAGCGTTGAAATAACAGAAATATTCATAGGCTCAGAGAAATTAAAATAATCAGAGTGTTTAGAATTTCTAGAATGACAGCCGCAAATGAGTCCAGATTAATATAACTGATCTTTTAATGCACAGATGACATAGTATAGCAACAAGCAAAAAGAACTTCTAAGAACCAAGACCTCACCTAAAAAGAAAAATAAGGAGTTGGAAACCAAACATCTAAAACATCTGGGAATTAAATTTCTGAATGTTCAAATGAAAATTAAAGTAGCTACTTTGAGGAAATTCAGTGAAATTAAAGAGAAAACAGAGATATGATTCTAACAGAAAACCTGGTAGACAGATGGTTCTAATTAAATAAAATTAAGTATAAATCCTTCAACTGAAAAGTCCACCTAGTGAAATTAAAAATATGATAGGAAGCATCAATATCAGAATACAACAAACAGAAGAAAGAATCCATGAGCTCACAGACAGGCTATCTAAAAATATGCAATTTGAGGGGAAAAGGAGGAATAAGGAAGTTATAGGAAATATAACATGAAAGGAGTATATATTTAAGTTGTTGGGATTCAAGAGAGACTTGAGAATGCCAAAGAGGTATAAAGCATAGTCAGAGATAATGATAAAAAAAAATCCCCAACTCTCAAGAAAAAGACTAATATCATGGCACAGGGAGTTAAAAGGTCACTGGTCAGATTCAACTCAACCAAGTTACCCTAAGACATATTACAAGCATGCTCTCCAAGGTTAAAGATAAAATAGAAGATTATCAAAGCTTCAAAAGAAGCAAATAACACAGGAAGGGGTCTACAAACTTCTCATCAGGAAAGTTAGAGGTCAGGAGGGAATGACATGAGACTTCTACACTTTTGAAGGTAAACAATTTGCTAGTCAAGAATATGATATCCAACAAAGTTATCCATCAGATAATAGGGAGAGACATTCCCATGAAAACAAAAGCTGAAGTATTTATGGCTATCACAGACTTGTGTTATAAGAAATATTAAATGGAGTTCTTCAAAGTTAAATAGATGTGAACAAGTAAGAAGAAAATATCAGAAGGTACAAAATTTGTAGGTAAGAGTAACTATATAAATTCAGAAAGCGTTAATTACATAAATATGGTATGTTATCAAGTTCTATATTTCTCATAAAGAATAAAATAATTATACTCATTAGATTAAACCTGAATAAACAGGCAATATTGAAAGAGGTCAAATATAACAACAAAAATTCAAAACATGAGAAGGAATGGAACATAAAAGTAGAGTTAAGATTTCTTATATCTTTGTTTCTCACTTGTCCATTTTCCTATCTTTATAATCAATATTATGCTTTTATTATTTTAAGATAGCTTTTTAGAGCCAAAAGAAGTTTTTTGTAAGCCTCATAGTAATCAGAAACCAAGAATCTATGTCAGATTTAAAAAAATAATAAGCAAGGAATCACAGTATTGATAAGAGAAAATCATGTAGAAAATCACTAGAGAAAATCATGTAGCTACAGATGAAGACTATAAGAGGGAGAGAAGTTCTCTAAATTAAAGTAGAAAACAAGTATCAAAATGACAGTATTAAGACTTTGTCATCAATAACTGCTTTAAATGTCAATGGAATAAATTCTCCAATTAGAAGACTTAGAGTGACAGAATGGCTTAAGAAACGGGACTTAACTATAAGACTAAGGACACACTTCTAATGACACAGTCACTGAAAGTGAAAGGATGGGACAAAGTTTTCCAAGTAAATGTAACCCAAAGGAAAGCAGGAGTAGTCTAGCCTCTATCAGAAAAAAATATTTTAATTCAAAAGCAGTATAAAGAGAACAGGAAGATCATTATGTAATGATGAAGGGCTCAGTTCAGCAAGAGGTAATAACTTAAATATGCATCCAATATTAGGGCACCCAAATACATGAAGCAATTTTTAAAGGCTTAAATTATTTACTTGAAAATCAGAATAACAGGGAGAGAGGAGGGACCAAGAGAGGGCAAAAGAGATCTCTCTCCATTGGTTCACTCCCCAAATGGCCAAGGCTGGGTCAGGAGCTTCCTCTGGCTTCCCACTTGAATTCAGGGGCCCGAGCATGTGGGCAGGGAGTTAGATAGGTAGTGTAGCAGCCAGGACATGAATCAGTGGAATTCATATGGAATGCTGGCATCACAGGCTGTGGTCTTACCCACTACACCACAACACTGGTCCCAATGCTAGTATTAATACACCTAAAACACGTAGACTCCATTTCTGTATTAGTAGGTGACACTACACTTTCATAAATGAACAAATCATATAGATAGAACATCAACAAAGGTTCCATCCTAGAGCAAATGGACCTAATGAAGATCAATAGAACTTTCCATCTCACAGCTTCAGAATGCACATTCTTCTCAACAGCATTTTTCATGATGTATCATACGATAGGTCACAAAACAGATCTCAAAAAATTTTAAAACTATAAATCATAGTTAGTATGTTTCCCGGCCACAATGTAATAAAACTAGAAATCAATAACAAGAAAAACTTTAAAATGTTCACAAATACATAGAAATTAAACAACTTACTCCTGAACAATCCATGGATCAAGGAAGACAGCAAGGAGGAAATTTAAGGGCTCATGTTGTGGTACAGTATATTAAGCCACTGCCTGTGATGCCACATCCCATATGGGTACCAGGTTGTGTCCTGGCTGCTCCACTTCCAAACCAGCTTCCTGCTAATGGCCTGGTAGCAACAGTGGAAAATAGACCAAGTGCTTGGATGGCTGTCATCCATATGGGAAACCAGCATGAAGTTCCTGGCTCCTGGCTTTGGTCTGGTTCAGCCCTGGCCATTGCAGACACTTGGAGTAGTGAATTAGCTGATAGAAGAGCTCTCTCTATGTCTGTACATCCCTACACATAATTCATTAAAATCAATAAATAAATCTTTTTTAAAGGAGTAATTTTTAAAGGTTTTGAAATGAATGAAAATGGAAACTCAACATTCCAATATCTATGGGATATACAAAAGCAGTACCAACAGGGAAGTCTATAGAAATCGATTCTTGCATCAATAAAATCAGACAGTTCTCTAATAAATAACTTATCATTGTACCTCAAAGAATGATGAAAAACAAGAACAAATCAAAGTCAAAATTGGTGGAAGGAAAGAAATACTAAAACCTGGAACAAAGATAAATGGCATTGAGACCAAATAATACCAAAAAGTCAATGAAATATAATTAAGAGCTAGTTATTTGAAATGATAACCATAACTGATAAACCCTCACTAGACTTATCAAGAAAAGAGTGTGAGAGGATTCAAATACATAGAAACAGAGATGAAAATGGAAACATTAAGACCGATACCACAGAAAAACAAATGATTATTAGAGATTACTATGAACCAATATATGTAACAAATCTAGCCACCTAGAAGAGATGGACACACTCTTGAATAAATATACCTTACCATAATTGAATCGTGAGGAAATACAATACATAAACAAACTAATAATGATTAGCACGTTTGAATCAGAAATAAAAAATCTTCCATCCAAGAAAAGCCCAGGACCAGATAGCTTCATTTCTGATTTCTATCAAATTTTAAATGAAAAATCAACAACAATTCTTCTTAAATTACTACAAAAAAAGAGAACGGGATGGAATCAATTAAAATTCATTCCATTGAAGCCAGCATTGTCTTACTACCAAACCAGAACAGGGAGTAACATAAAAAGAAAGCTTCAGGCCAGTGTCCTTGATGAGCCTAAATGCAAAATGCTTAACAAAATGCTTGCAAATAGAATCTAACAGCACACTGAAAAGATCATTCACTATAATCAATTGGAATTCATCCCGACAATTCGAGGATGGTTCAATATATGCAAATCAATAAGCACAACACTTCACTTAATCAGAATGAAGGACAAAAAAATCAAAAGATCATCTCAATAGATATAGAAAAGGTTTTTGATAAAATTCAACAATCATTCATGGTTTAAAAAAATCATGCCAAATTATGTATGGATGGAACATACTTCAGCATAATAAATTAAATAAATTAAAAACCAACAGTTGGGGCTGATATTATGTAATAGAGTGAGTTTAAGTGACCACCTGGGACACTGGCATCCCGTATTGACACAGTACATGTTCTGGCTATTCTACTTTTGATACAGTTCCCTGTTAATAGCCTGGAAAAGCAGCAGAAGGTGGTCCAAGTGCTTGGGTCCCTGCCACCTACATGGGAGACCAACATGAAGCTCCCAGCTCTTGGATTCAGCTTAGCTCAGGCCTGGCTGTTGCAGCCACTTGGGGAGTGAACCAGCAGATGGAAGATTTCTCTCTCTGTTTCTCTCTGTCTATATATCCCTCCCACCACCACCTCATTCTCTGTAACTCTTTCAAATAAATAAACAAATGTTTAAGAAAAATGAGAGCTAACAATATATTGAAGGTTTGGTCTCTAAGATTTTCAACCAGACAAAGATGTCAACTTTCAGCACTTTTATTCAGCAAGGCATTGAAATCCTAGCAAAGCAATTAGGCAAAAGAAAGAAATAAAAGGCATCCAGATTGTAACAGAGGAAGTCAAATTGTCACTTTTTGCAGATGACATGGTCTTATTCATAGAAAACCCCAGAGACTCTACCAAAAAGCTATTATAACAATAAAGAAGCGGCCAGCGCTGTGCATCTGCATCCTATATGGGTGCCCGTTCTATTCCTGGCTGCTTCTCTTCCAATCCAGCTCTCACCTGTGGCCTGGGAAAGCAGTAGGAGATGGCCGACTCCTTGGGCCCTGCACCCATGTGGGAGACCTAGAAGAATCTCCTGGCTCCTGGCTTTGGATTGGCTCAGTTCTGGCCATTGCAACCATTTGGGGAGTGAATGGTGGATGGAAGACTTCTCTCTTTCTCTCCCTCTCACTGTCTACAACTCTACCGCTCAAGTAAATAAATAAAATTAAAAAAAAAAAAAATTCAGCGAAGTTGTGGGATACAATGTACAAAATCAGTAGCATTGTAAACACAAATAGTGAATCATTTGAAAACAATCAAAATATCAATCTCATTTCTGATATTTACAATAATACAAAATAAAATAACATGGAACAGTGGCTGGCAGTGTGATGCAGCTGGTTAAGCCATTACTTTCCATGTTGGCATCTTATATTCAAGTGCCAAATTAAGTCCTGGCTACTCCACTTTCTACCCAGTGTCCTTATTTGCCTGAGAAGGCATGGAAGATGGCCTAAATACTTGGGCTCCTGCCACCCATGTGGGAGACCAAGATGCAGCTTCTAGATTATGGTTTTGGCCTTGACCAGACCTGGCTGTTGTGGTCATTTGGGGAGTGAATCAGTAGATGGATGATCTCTCTCCCTCCTTCTGTCTCTGTAGTTCTCTCTTTCACATAAATAAATAAATCCTCCTAAGAATGTGTGAGAATGAATTTTTAAGAGTTATTTATTTATTTAAAAGGCAGAGTTAAAGAGAGGCAGAGAGAGAGAGAGAGAGGGAGAGAGAGAGAGAGAGAGAGAGAAAGAGAGAAAGAGAGAGGTTTTCCATCCACTGGTTCACTCCCCAGATGGCCATAATGGTGGGAACTGTGCCAACCTGAAGCCAAGAGCCAGGAGCTTCTTCTGGTCTCCTATGTGTATGCAGGAGCCCAAGGACTTGGACTATCTTCTACTACTTTCTAATGCCATATCAGAGAGCTGGATTGCCAATGGAGCAACTGGGACTAGAACTGACGCCCATATAGAATGCCGGCACTGCAGGTAGTAGCTTTACCTACTATGCCACAGTGCTGGCCCCAGATAATAAATGTAATCAATGGGATAAAAGATATCTATAATGAAAACTATAAATGATTGATGAAATAAATTGAAGATGACACAAAGAAATAGAAGGACATTGTGTGTTCATGTATTGGAAGGATCAATATCGTTAAAACATATATATTACTCAAAATGATTTAGAGTTTCAATGCTATCCCTATCAGAATCCCTATTATATTTTTCACAGAACCAGAAAAATGCTAGTAAAATGTGTATGATACCACAAAAGATTCCAATGGCCAAAGAAATCTTGAGCAGAAAGAACAAAGCATAAGGCATTATCCTACCTGGTTGTAAATTATATTAGAAAATGACAGTAATTAAAACAGCATGGTTAGGCATTGAAAACAGATCCACAGACCAATTGAACAGAATGAAAATCATGGAGGTAAGCACATCTACAGCTTACAGATCTTTGACAGGGGTGCAAAGAGTGTGCATCTGAAAAGAATAGTCTTTTAATAAATGGTGCTTGGAAAACTAGATATACTCAAATCTGACCCCTATTTCTCACCATGTACAAAAATCAATTAAAAAAATGACTGAAGACCTAATTGTGAGACCTGATAATTTGAAAGTATTCGAAGAAAACATGGAGAAAACTCTTAAGGACTTGAAATGAGTAAAAATATTTTGGATTAGGTCTCACATTCACAAGAAATAAAAGCAAAACTAGGCAAATGGGATTTCATCAAGTACAGAGTTTTTGCGTGGAAGAAAAGCAGTCAGCAGTGTGAAAAGACAATCTATAGAATGCCAGAAAATATTTTCAAGCTTTGTGTCTAGCCGGAAGTTAAATTCCAGAATATATAAGAAACATAAACAAGTTAATAGCCAAAAACCAAACAATCCAATTAAAAGTTGGGCAGTAGATTTTAAACAGACATTTCTCAACAGAAGACACACAACGAATGCTACTGAACCTAAAATCATCAAGAGAGCCGGTGGCCTGTAAGTGCTACTTCTTTGCTGTAAAAGTTACCTTGTCCACAGGCCTGTGGCAGCAGGCTAAAAAGTGTGAAAATAGTTTAACATTCTGAGTTGACAGAGCTTTAATAATGTACAGTGATTTCTAAATAGTTCCTGTCTTTTAACACTTTAACAGATGCCATTCTAGGTTAAACTAGGTTTGTCTGTACTAAATTATAAGCAGAGTTAACTTGACTCTTTTATGGATTATGCATTGATTTTAGCAAAAACTGTCATGGCCTCAACAGAACTCATCTTATTAATATAGTACTTAGTTCTTTAAAGCACAGAATTTATACTGAATACAATTTCATTTGTGAAACTGTAAATAAGAGCTTTTGCACTAGCCCAGTATTTGTTTACATTGGTTTGTAATATAAATCTACTGCTTTAGAGCTGCACACAGTTTACAGTTGTACATACTGCTCATCTGTTCTTAATCTGGCATTGTTATGATTGAGGGATCTCTACGTTTGATTCCAGAGTTGAGTTTTTGAGTAACACTGATTTATCAGATTTAATTTGCTGATGGAAACATTTGTCTCAAGTCAATAACTTTTTTTAAGAACTTACTTTGTAAATACTCTGGAGTTTCTAATTTGTGATGTCTTTGTATTTCTAAGACATACATTCCAAAGAGCTCTAACTATGATTGATTCTGATTACTACAGAAGGTTCTTTACTGGTCTCAAACTCTGGATCTTGCATTGGAAAATTTTCTAATGTCATTCTCTGAAAATTAAAGCAATCGCTCCTATTTTTAGCAAAGCTAAATCTTGCTTATGGGCAATTATGTTGTTTTCATGAACTGTAAATAGGAAGTGAAATTTCAGAGATAGGAAGGGCAATTCTGGATAATTTCCCACTCTGTTTTAATTAACTGAAGTCTAAAAGAAAAAAAAATAGCAAATGGGGATGGGTAGTTTTTTTATTCTAAATATTTTTTCCCTATTCTTTTTTTTTTTTTTTTTTTGTCTTACTGTTGTATCTGTAACCAATCTACACATCCTGGGTGGAGTCAGAACCATAAAATATCTTTTTTTTTTTTTTTGACAGGCAGAGTTAGACAGTGAGAGAAGAAGAGAAAGGTCTTCCTTCCATTGGTTCACCCCCTAAATGGCCGCTATGGCTGGCGCACTGCGCCGATCCAAAGCCAGGAGCCTGGTGCTTCCTCCTGGTCTCCCATGCGGGTGCAGGGCCCAAGCACTTGGGCCATCCTCCACTGCCTTCCCCGGCCACAGCAGAGAGCTGGACTGGAAGAGAGCAATCTGGACAGAATCCGGTGCCCTGACTGGGACTAGAACCCAGGGTGCCGGCGCCGCAGGCGAAGGGTTAGCTTAGTGAGCCAAGGCGCCGGCCGGAACCATAAAATATCTAATAGATGTCTTTGTTGTCTCCTGGCCTCCTGAATGGGCGGTTGCAGTATCAAAGGCACTTCCTAGTCCTTAGTTGTCTCACCATGACATTATGCCTCTTGAAAATACACTTCCAGTTTTGTGCACCTTGTGAAGACCAGTTTGGCAGCTGTGGAAGGAGGTGCTAATCTCTTAAAACACCATTCCTGACTATTCCATGAATTCTGCTCAAGCATATTGTACAGAGACATGCATTATAGCTTGACAGAATATTTGCTTTTTTGACTCTAGCTCTGTCAGAAGTCAAGGAAAGGTTTTTACCCACTTAAGTCTTTGCAAAAGAGGAAGTTCTCCCCTTTCAACCAGTTCAGCTTTGTTTCATATTTCATTTAGCCTCTAAATTAACTGGTGCTTTGCAGTAACTTGTATATAAAGTGCTAGAAGATCATGTTTCCCATAGTGAATAATGGTTAATAAAAATAAATGCATACCTAGAGTTATTTCTATGGTGTAAATTGTGGTCATTAGTTAAAAGTTCAAATCATGAACTCTTAAAAGTACTTTGAAGTACTTTCATACAGCTCTCTAATAATTGCAGATACAATCATGAAGTTATATCTTTTTTTTTTTTTTTTTTTTTTTGGACAGGCAGAGTGGATAGTGAGAGAGAGAGAGAGACAGAGAGAAAGGTCTTCCTTTTTGCCATTGGTTCACCCTCCAATGGCCGCTGCGGTAGGCGCACTGCGCTGATCCAAAGCCAGGAGACAGGTGCTTATCCTGGTCTCCCATGCGGGTGCAGGGCCCAAGGACTTGGGCCATCCTCCACTGCCTTCCCAGGCCATACCAGAGAGCTGGCCTGGAAGAGGAGCAACCGGAATAGACTCCGGTGCCCCGACCAGGACTAGAACCCGGTATGCCGGCACCACAAGGCGGAGGATTAGCCTGTTAAGCCATGACGCCGGCCATGAAGCTATATCTTGACACACAAATGGATTATGCCAAATTTTATATAAATATTTTAAGTTCTCTAGGTGTTCAGGTTTTAAAATTAGAAGATACCAAGTGACTTATTGGCGTTTGTATTTACGTATTTCCCAATGGTTAGCCCATCTTATGCACCCTGTGAGTTTGGAACTTCCTGTCATGTAACATTATTCTAGTCCATGAGTTTACAATATTACAAACTGTATTATTTCATCTAGTCCATTGCTTAATCTGTGTGTTGTTTTTCCATGAATGATTATATTGTGGTTACTATGCTGGCATGGCAGTAATTCAGATAGCTTTGTGTTGGGTGGTTGGTTTTTTTTTTTTTTTAAGTACTTTGCATGAAATACTTTATAATGATGGAATTCCTTTTTTTTTGTCTTGTGATGTTTTTTGACATAAAATTTAATATATCATGCAAGTAGTACTATTATACCCATCTTACTTACAATTGTCTTACGTGTACTGTATCATATTCCATACACTCATTTAATTCTTAATAAACTGTTCACTTTTTTTTTTTGAAGAAAGACATACAGGTAGCCAGCAGGTACATGAAGAGATGCTCAACATCACTAATCATCAGGGAAATGCAAATCAAAACCACAATGAGATATCACCTCACTCTAGTAAGGTTGGATATTACCGAAAATACAAAAGATAAACAGTGTTGGTAAAGATGTGGAAAAATGGGAATACATTCACACAGTTAGTGGGAATATAAGTTCAAACAGCCACTGTGGAAAACAGGATAGAGGTTTCTCAAAAACTAAAAATGGAACTACCATATGATTTGGCCATCCCTCTTCTGGGTATAGACACAAAGGAAATGAAATTGATCTGTCAAAGTTCAGCTGCATGTCCATGTTTATTACAGCACTACTCAAAATAGTCAAGAAACGGGAACAACTTAAGTATCTATGTACTGATGAATTAATGAAGAAAATGTGCCAATAATACACAAGGCAATATTACTCAACTATCAGAAGGACGAAATCACATCATTTCCAACAACATAGATGGAAGTGAAAGTCATTATACTAAGTGAAATAAGTCAAGCACAGAAAGAAAAATATCCAATGATCTCACTCATATGTGGATTCTAAAAAAATAGGTGATGTCATGGAACTTAAAAATGTAATTGTGGTTACCAAACACTGGGGAGGGCGGTTGATTGACAGGTAGGAAGTAAAGCTAGATAGATGTAAAAAGTCTTGGTTTTCTATTGGGCAGTAGAGTGACTACAGGTAATATTAATATGCTGTATATTTCTGTTTTTCAAAAACCTGGAAAATATGATTTTCAATACTTTCACTATTAATAAATGTAAAATATTTGAAAAGATGAATATATTTATCCTGATTGGATATTACAAAATATATACATGAAACAGAATACCACACAGTATCCTATAATTATGTACATTTTTATATATCTCTTAAACATTTTTAATAAAAATTTAAAAAATTCAAAAAAAGAATATATATTCAAATATCTTTGATGGATATCAAGTTAAATGATTTTCTTACTTTTAAATGGGAATTTACTTTTATGAGCTTTTAAAACACTGCTATGTATTTTGGTCCTCCAAAAATCAGATATACTATGCTTCCCAAATTTCTTTGACCAGCGAGTCATTTGTTTGTGGACTATGTATATTTGCCCCTCATAAAGGTAGTGATCCAAGATATGCTTTGAAAAATCTGAATTTTATCTTTCCTTTCTTTTCAAAGTGCATGGAATTGTATCTCACATTATTTCCTTGTTTCACATGCTTTACGCTGTTTTATGTTTTGCTTTGTTCCTTGCTGCTCCAGAACCCTAACAGTGGTGTGTCCCCTTGTTCCACTAGGAACTACTTTTCCCTTTCTTCAGAGATAGCCTCACATTCCACTCTTCTGCCTCAGGGCTATATTCAGAGGAATTATTTTTAGCATGTAATGCTATGTACCAGGCATTAAAAATGGTATATGTGTGTGTGTATGCAGTACCTTTTAGAAATCTCATAACATCATGATCGTAGGACTAATTTAGAAATCCTATAGTGTGTAACACATATGTGTGATGAATATACAAGGCTAGGGTAGCAACCCATAGAGCTTTGCCTTCCCACCTAATCCATGTTAAGCACCAGGATTATGACTGCAATTTAGTGAAGGGGGATTTCCACCTTCTGTGTGCATCTAGAACACTACCCAGGGAGGGCATTTTGCCCTAGATGTTTTTTAAAGGTTAACAAACACTTACTTTGAAAGTGATTGAACTGTGGAATGAGACTATATACACCATTAAAGTTATACATGTATTTGCAGTTATACATAAAGTTATACATGTATTTGCAGTTCACCATATGTAATAAAATTTTATAATTTATATAATAAAAGCATAAAATTATATTAGCCAATTAATTTTCATAAGAAATTTGCTAACTCCCTAGGGAATTTTTTTGAAAGATTTTGAAATTTTGGTCATGGTGCAGCATATTATCTCTTTTTCTTTTGTTGTGCAGGTTCTGCTGATCTTCTTCTTTGTGTTCCATGCTCTTCTTGTCCTACCCTGATCTACTCTGGTATGTTTGCTCAGGGCACTTACTGCTAATGCAATGTAATCATGGGTACTATCTACAGCTACTAAAATTTCAGAGATTTCTAAATACATACTCTTCATGACTTAATAGGAAAAGATTTCCATCAAGGACCGTGCATAACATTTCTTCTTTTCCCTTTCATAATCTAAAGGTCTCAGGGTCCTCATTTAATCTATATCCTCTCATGTCTAGGTGATGGAATGGGAATTTTAAACTCCTTCTCCATAAAAGGAAATTAACATCTAGACTATCTGAGCTACAACATATTCCCCCACTGTGCATACCATGGAGTTTATGACACCATTAAATATCTCCTGGAGTTACAGCATCTCAGTCATTTCACATCCATGATCATATGGCTACTGTATGAATTGGTCAAACAAGGTTAAAAAAAAAAAACAGAAAGAAGGACTGATGTACAGTTTGTTCATAGCACTCATAGACTCACAGAATATCAACACTTAAAAGAACTTTAGAACTGTTTTCTACTCTTTTGATCTGATGCTGGCCTCATCCCTTCAAAATTCCTACCCAATGAACATGCAGACTCTACATTAACAACTTGAACACCTTTTGTAATGGCAGTTAACCGTATCACTGGGTTGGTTGTTCATTCAATTTTGTTCTGTTCTAGTTATCCATTGACCCAATAATTCTATATTAGAAAATCACCTAAAGTGATAATTTCTACAGTGCAACACCATATAGCTATCACAATAGTATGAAAAATGTAGCATGCATGTAAAAATTGGGAATAGTCTGCTTACCAACAAAAGACTGATTAAAAATATAGCAATTAAATAACAAAAATCTGTGAATTCATTATGGAAAGAATATAATGAGATATACATCTATAAATATATATATATATTCTGATATTAATTGTAGAGATGTATATCTGGCTTGGAATTTCTCATAAAAACAAGTCACAGACAAAATACTAAATGTAACTCATTTTTGTAATGTATAATGCACAGACACATATACAATAGTAAGGTTATACTTTCAGAAGACTGGATGGTTACAAAAAGTATCATCAGTAATTGTCTCTATGTAATATACTTAGATCTCTGTTTATCTACAATATTTCAATAGTAAGGATGTGTTGCTTAAGTTATTAAAAATGGTTTAAATATTTAAAATAAATTAGTCTTTTATTTTAGTCCTAAATATTAACTTTTATAACTGCCTTCTTTCTGGTTCTATATTCTATTACTTCGAATCACAGACAATATTTGTACTCTTCCATATAATAAGTCACTATAAGCTTAAATGTTCTTTGTGTGACGCATCAATAGACTGCTACTCAATTTAAGAGCTCTAAAGAAATAAATCAGTAACCCATTGTTAATGAAGGCCTAAAATGGAGTAGGTAGTATGTAAGAGAATAGCATATGTCAGTATCATGGGTGATATGATATCCATCATGCTGCTTCTTTTTTTTTGACAGGCAGAGTTAGACAGTGAGAGAGAGAGAGAGAGAGAGAGAGAGACAGAAAGGTCATCCTTCCATTGGTTCACCCCCAAATGGCCACTATGGCTGGTGCGCTGTGCAGATCCGAAGCCAGGAGCCAGGTGCTTCCTCCTGGTCTCCCATGCGGGTGCAGGGCCCAAGCACTTGAGCCATCCTCCACTGCCTTCCCGGGCCACAGCAGAGAGCTGGACTAGAAGAGGAACAACCAGGACAGAATCTGGCACCCCAACCGGGACTAGAACCTGGGGTACCGGTGCTGCAGGTGGAGGATTAGCCTAGTGAGCCGTGGCGCCGGCCTTTCATACTTCTTGTCATTACAGAACCTACTATGTTGTATAGAAAACACATAATGAATAATTATTTACATAAAATACTCATGATTACTGTTATAGAGGCAGTAGGGTGACATAAGTACATGCAGGAAGTTAATTCTACCTTGCCTACCATTCAAAGGGCCCTGAAGAAATAATGTTTAAGGCTAATACATAAAGGATTTCAGGAGTTAATAAGGAAAAGTAGTTGGCTATGGAGCAAGGATATAGGAGAGGTTAGATATTTGGTGTAGTAGTTAAGACTCCTTTTGGGATGCCCATGTTTCATATTGGAGTGCCTTAGTTGGAGTCCTAGCTCTACTCCTAATTCCCGCTTCCTGCTAATGTGCACTCCTGGAGGTAGCAGATGATGGCTCAAGCACTTGAGTCAATCCCACTCATGTGGGAGACCTGGATTGAGTTCTGCAATCCGGACTCCAGGCTAGCCTAAATGTGGCTGTTTCAGGCATTTGGGGAGTGACCATCAGATAGGAGATCTATCTATCTGCCTGTCTGCCTCTCTGCATTGCTAATGATGAAAATAAAATTAAAAAGAGAGAGATAAGGTATAGTATAGCCACACTAACTTCAGCTGTTCTCGGATATGAAAAGAACAAAGGGAGGACTATGTTTCCAGGGACATGACTGATGGAAATTTTTTGCAAACAACTGAAAAAACAACAAAGACTCTGGGACAAGAGGAAAGAAGCTGTGAACTACCATCATGACATGACAAGGCAGGAAGAAATCATCGCGTGCCCTGCTGCTCAGAGCTTTCTCTGAGAGGTAATTTCACAATCATGCACTGACTTTTACTTCAGCCTGGGAAGCTGACCCCAGTCTGAGCAACTGCCAGGCCTGGAGCAGGGAAGCCAAATTGCTTCTTCCCTTCCCTTACTCCCCCAGAGCACCATACTCATATCAAAAAGTAAGGCAGTGCTCTTCTGTTCTGATCCTACAAGCATCAGAATCAGCATCATGAGAGGATGCCATTTTCTTAAAGAGAAATGAGAGGAGACCGCAACAGCCAGTGTCACTGGTGATATTGCCTAAGGAAGAATGCTGCAGACCACATGGATGTTGCATCTGGCTTGGAGCACTAGTGGGATGCAGGGTGCCCACCTAAACACGTGAAGTGAGGGCACATTGCCTGTGTTCCATTTCCCCAACAAAGGCTATCAACAAATAGCTGTGAAGAGGCACCATCTTAAAAGGGAATTATAGTCTTCTGCTGTTCTCATGCATGTGTTTAGGAGATTTTATCTGAGTGCTAAATCCATGGTGCCCACTGACTTTGAGTCTGACTTGGGAGGTTGGCAGGGGAGAGCCATCTACTTAAGCCTGTGAGATGTTCCCCTGCTCTCTATATCACTGGCATCTGTACACAAACTGTCAAAGCAGAACAACAACAGGCAGCTGGCTCTGGTTATGCCTCAGCTCTCTTAATGGACAAAAGAGACTGAAGGTGGATCCCTTGCACCCTGTTACTGTGGGAGCCCTGTGGACTATGACTGTGGGTATTCTGTGACTGCACACTAGGGAGTGGAGTGTAGCTGGGTGTCTGGGCAATCACTGTGCCTGGCTACAAGGCTCATATTTCTCCGAGTGCCTGGGGTGAGTCATTCCAGCATGCTATATGCTCACACTGAGGGCCATACAGATACTTAGTGTGGTTCTTGGGAATGTGTGGATAGGGTGTGTGTTCACTGCATAGTTGTTTTAGGCATTTATCACCTTGGTAAAGACAATTGAAGAGACCTACCATACCTAATGTGGGTGTGACCCCGGACTCTTGCACCATACCCAAGCATTTACCAGAGTTCCCTGTATCACCAGCACATATCACTGAATATCTACTGAAGGACCAAAACACTTCACTAAGCAACAGAGGCATATTTCAAAGACAAAAGATATCAGGAGAAAACCATCAAGTATTTTCACAATACCTAAAAAAATTGAAATATGAGAACATGAATAAGGAAGATGATATGACTCCCCTAAGAGAACACAACAGAGCTTCAATATTAGAAAGTGAAGACAGAGATTGATGAAATTCCTGAAAAGGAATTTAGAAAAAAGATGATAGGATTACTTAAAAGCAATGAGAAGCAAATTCATGAGTTAAAGAAATACATACATGAGATGGATGAAAAACTTTCACATGAGATAGCGCTATTGAAGAGAAGTCAAGCTGAAATACAAGAAACAAAGAATCCAATATGTAAAATATAAATACAGCAAAAAAAAATCTTAACAACAGACTTGGTGAAGCAGATGAAAGAATATTCGAGCTAGAAAATAAATCTTTGTAAATATCTCAGACCAAAGAAGAAGGAGAAAGAGGAGGAGGAAAGAGGGGGCAGGGAGTGGAGAAGGAAGGGGAGGAAGAAGGAGGATGAGGAGAAGAAGAAGAAGAAGAAGAAAAAGTAAAAGGATAAGAAGGAAGAGAGGAGGAGGAGAAGGTAGAGGAAGAGGAAGAAGAAATTAGAAAAATCAAAAACAATGTTGGAGATTTATGGGATACTATCAAATAACTCAATATATGGGACTTGGGAGTTCCTGAAGAAGTGAAAAGATAGAACAGATTATAAGGCCTATGCAGCAAAATAATAACAGAAAACTTCCCTAACTTGGAGAAAGAAAAGGAGGAACATAGAACTCCTGATAGACTTGACCACAAAACACCTTCACAATGAAATAGTGTAGTCAAACTTTCAACAATAAAGTATATAGAGAAGATGCTAAAATGTGCAGAAAAGAAATGCCAGATTACCTTCAGAGGATCTCCAATTAGACTGCTAGTTGATTTCTCATCAGAAACCCAACAGGCTGGGAGAGAATGGACTGACATAGTCCCAGACTTAAAAACAAAAAACAAAAAACAAAAAACAAACACAGAACTGTCAACTCAAAATACTGTACCCTGCAAATCTCTCATTTATGAATGAACATGAAATAATGACCTTGTTTAATAAGCAGAAATTGAAGGAACTTGTCACCACTCCCACAGTCTTACAAATTGTCAGTATATGCTACACACAGAAACACAGAAAGATAATCATATTATAAAAGAATGTGAAGACAGAAAATCTCCTAGTAAAGTAAAATAAGGGGGCAGCATCGTGGCTCATTTGGTTGATCCTCCACCTGCGGCATTGGCATCCCAAATGGGCACCTGGTTCTAGTCCTGGTTGCTCCTCTTCCAGTCCAGCTCTCTGCTGTGGCCCGGGAAGGCAGTGGAGGATGACCCAAGTGCTTGGGCCCCTGCACCCACATGGGAGACCAGGAGGAAGCACCTGGCTCCTGGCTTTGGATCAGCACAGTGCCAGCTGTGGCAGCCATTTGGGGGGTGAACCAATGGAAGGAAGACCTTTCTGTCTGTCTCTCTCTCTCACTGTCTATAACTTTACCTGTCAAATAAAAAATTAAAAAATTTAAAAAAAGTAAAATGGAAATTCAGAGCAATCAAAAGTAATTATTTATGCAAAATGGCAGGGCCAAGTCATTACTTATCAATCACAACCTTAAATTTAAATCAGCTAAATTCTCCAATTAAAAGATACAGACTGGCTGAACTATTCTTTTGAAAAAAGATTCACCTGTTTGCTCCCTGCAGGAAACACAATTCACAAGCAAAGATATAGGCAGACTGAAATTGAAAGCTTGGAAAAAGATATTCCATGCTAATGGAAACCAAAAAAGAGCAGGAGTAGACACTCTGATGTCAGACAAAATAGACCTTAACACAAAAACTGTTAAAAAAGACAAAGAAGGCATTATGTATTGATTAAGGGATCAATTGAACAGGTAGTTGTGACCATTGTAAAGGTATATGTACCCAATACCACGGTGGCTGCCTATTGAAAAACAGTAAAATGGATCTAAAGGAGACATATATTCCAATACAACAGTAATGAGGGACTATAGCCCCCCACTTCCATCAATGGACAGATCTACTAGACAGAAAATGAACAAAGAAACAATAGAGCTAATCTACACTACGGAGCAAATGGACCTAATAGATATCTATGAAGTATTTTATCCCACAGCTGAAGAATGCACATTCTTTTCACCATTACATGGTACTTTCTCTAGGTTAGATCACATGCTAGGCCATAAAGTAAATCTCAACAAATTTAAAAAATTGGAATTCATACCATGGATCTTATCTAGCACAATGGAATGAAGCTAGAAATTAACAACTCAAGAAACTCTAAAAAATATGTAAACACATGGAGACCAAATAACATGCTCCTGAATAAACAGTGGGTCATCAAGAAAGTCAAATTTGGAATAAAAAAATTCTTTGAAACAGATGAAGATGACAACATAACATATCAAAACCTGATGGGGTACAGTAAAAGAAGTGTTAAGAGGGTAGTTCATAGCAATTAGTGCCTACAAGAAATTGGAAATGGATCAAACAAATGATCAAAAAATGCTTTTAAAGGACCCAGAAAAACAAGAATAATCCAAACTTATTATTAGTAGGGGGAAATAAATAATTAAAATTAAATAAGAAATAAAATTGAAACAAAAAATGATACAAAGGATCAGTGAAATGAAAAGCTGACTTTTTGAAAAAATAAACAAACTTGATAAACTATTGGCCCAGGGAGAGAAGTCCCAAATAAATGAAAGCATAAATAAGAAAGGATATGTAACAATGGGTACCACAGAAATAAAAAGAATCATCATGAATTACTGCAAACAGTTGTAAGCCAACAAATTGGGATATCTAGAAGGAATGGATAGATTTTTGGACACATACAATCTACCAAAATTGAGTATGAAAACATAGAAATGGACCAATAACCAAGATAGACATTGAATCAGTAGTAAGGATCCAATCAACAAAGAAAATCCCAGGACCAGATGGTGTCACTGCTGAATTCTACCAAACATTTAAAGAAGATGCATTCCAGTTCTTCTTAAACCATTCAAAACTATTGAAAGTGATGGAATCCTCCCAAACACCTTCTATTAGGCCAGCATTACTTTAAATCCAGAAAAAAGATACACCAAATAAATCAGAAAAAAAGATACACCAAATAAAAGGAACTATAGACCAATTTCCCCAATGACCATAAATGCAAAAATTGTCAACAATATACTGTCTAATCAAATGCAGCAACACATCAGCAAGATCATTGACTTGTACAAAGTTGGGTTTATCCCTAGTATGCATGAATGGTTTAATATATGCAAAATAAAAATGTGATAAATCAAATGAGCAAAGTGAGGAATAAAATCATATTCCTATTTCAATAGATGCAGAGAATGCATTTGATAAAATACTAACACCCTTTCATGACAAAAACCTTCAGCAAATCGAGTGTAGAAGCAAAATTCCTTTACACAGTCAAGGCAATATATGACAAATCCAGAGCTAACATCATCTGAGTGGGGAAAAGCTAGAAGTATTTCTGCTAACATCTGGAAACAGACAAGGGTGCCCACTTTCACCATTGCTATTAAATATAGCTTGGAAGTTATAGCAAAAGCCATTAGGCAAGGATAAGAAATAAATGACATACAAATTGGAAAGGAAGAAGTAAAATTAACAGTGTTTGCAGATGATTTGATCTAATATAAATAGGGAAAAAAGATACCACCAAGTGATTTTTGGAACTCTTAAAAGGGTTTGATAACATAGCAAGATATAAAATCAACACACAGAAATCAATAGCCTTTGTACACACAGACAATGCCATGGCTGAGAAAGAACTTGTAAGATCAGTACCATTCACAATAACTACAAAAGTTTAGATACCTTGGAATAAATTTGAACAAGGAAGTGAATCTCTACAATAAAAATTACAGAACATTAAAGAAATAAATAAAAGACACACAAAAATGGAATAAACTTCTGTGTTTGGAAATGGAAGAATTAATACCATCAAAATGTTCAGACTATCCAAAGCAATTTACAGATTCGGTGTGATCCTGATCAAAATACCAACATTCTTCTTAGATCTAGAAGAAACAATGCTAAAATTCATATGGAATCACATGAGATCCCAAGTAGTTAAAGCAACATTAAACAACAAAAACAAAGCTGGAGCCATCACAAAATCAGATTCCAAGACACACTACAGGGCAGTAATAACCAAAACAACTTGGGACTGGCACAAAATATAGAACAATGGAATAGAATAGAAATCCCAGAAGTCAATCCACACATTTACAACCAAATAATCTTTGACAAAGGAGTTAAAAACAATCCCTAGAGAAAGGACAGTTTGCTCAACAAATGGTGCTGGGGAAACTGGATCGCCATGTGCACAAATATTTAACAAGACTCCTACCTTATATCTTATACAAAACCCAACTCAAAACGGGTCTGGTCAAGAATCTATATCTCTGAACTGATACCATTGAATTAGAATAGAAGAACATTGGAGAATCTTTGCAAGACATTGACATAACAAAGACTTCAAAGATCTTAGAGACATAGGCTATTAAAGCAAAACTTGACAAACTGGATTACATTAAGCTGAGAAGTTTCTGCACTGTAAAAGAAATGCTCAATGAAGTGAAGAGGCAACCAACAGAGTGGGAGAAAATATTTGCAACCTATGCAACTGGTAAAGGAATAATATCCATAATCTATAAAGAGCTCAAGTAACTCAACAATAACAAAGCAAACAATCTAGTTAAGAAATAGAGAAAGGACTTATACAGGCATTTTTCAAAGGCTGAAATTCAAATGGCCAAGAGACACATGAAAAATGCTCAGGATCACTAGCTATCATGGAAATGCAAATCAAAACCAAAATGAGGTTTCACCTCATTCCTGTTGAAATGGCTCTCATACAGAAATTAAAAAAATAAAAAAATACTGGTGGGGATGTGGGGAAAAGGTGTCCTAATACAGGTGGTAGGAATGTGAATTAGACATTGTGGAAAATAGTATGGAGATTGCCTAGAATGCTGAAAATAAACCTACCATATGGCCCAGCAATCCAACTCATTGGGATTTACCCAAACAAAATGAAATCTGCATATGAAAGGGTTATCTGTGCCCCCATGTTTATAGCAGCTCAATTCACAATAGCTAAGATATAGAATCTGGCTGGCGCTCTGGCTCACTTGGCTAATCCTCCGCCTGTGGTGCCGGCACCCCAGGTTCTAGTCCAGGTTGGGGCGTCGGGTACTAGTCCTGGTTGCTCCTCTTCTAGTCCAGCTCTCTACTGTGGCCCGGGAGGGCAGCGGAGGATGGTCCAAGTGCTTGGGTCCCTGCACCCGCATGGGAGACCAGGAGGAAGTACCCTGCTCCTGGCTTCGGATCAGCACAGTACTGGCCATAGCGCCCATTAGGGGAGTAAACCAATGGAAGAAAGACCTTTCTCTCTGTCTATCTCTCACTGTCTATAACTCTCTTTCTGTCTCTTTCTCTCACTGCCTAACTCTGCCTGGCAAAAAAATATATATATATATATATAGAATCAACCCAGATGCTCATTAAGCAATGATTGGATAAAGAAAATGTGGTATATATACACTATAAAATACTACTGAATTATAAAAAGAATGAAATACTGTATTTTGCAACAAAATGGATGCAACTGGGAATCATTATACTTAGTGCAATAGCCTATCCCAAGACAAATATCATATGATTTCCCTGATGTATGATAACTAATAGAGTGCAAAAATATGTAAGGTATATGAGCAAAATTGACGTTTTTGAGAATTGATTATTGTTTACAGCCCTTATCTCTTGAGGAACTGTTTTTTTCTTCTTCTTCTTCTCACCATTTGTTGAATTGTTTATTTAGTGAAGAGTTAAGTTTCTAAATTTAAAATAAACTGAGTTATTGTAAAATAATAAGAAATAGTGAGAATGGGAGTGTGGGTGCAAGGGAAGGTAGAGTAGGAAGTATCACTATGTTCCTAAATCTTTGTATATGAATACATGAAATTTGTTTAACTTTCATAAATAAAATTTATATAAAACAAATTTCAGAAATTAAAAAATAGAAATTTAAAAAAAATTAATAAGTTATCTGGGGTTGTTTGACAGGAATTTAACATTCCTGATAAGAGGGAAAATGTGTGTAAAACCAACCAGACTTTCAAAATCTTCAGGGGAATTTCAAGATGGCAGATTAGAGAGTGCTAGGCTAAGGATAAACAGGGAAATATGGGGCCAGCGCTGTGGCATAGCCTTTAAAGTCACCTTTTGCAGTGCCAGCATCCCATGTGCGTGCTGGTTTGAGTCCTGCTGCTCCACTTCTTTTTTTTTTTTTTAAGATTTTTTTAAAATTCATTTTACTCGAGAGTTAGAGTTACAGACAGTGAGAGGGAGAGACAGAGAAATCGATCTTCCTTCCATTGGTTCATTCCCCAGATGGCTGTAATGGCCAAAGCTGCACCAGTCCAAAGCCAAGAGCCAGGAGCTTCCTCCTGGTCTCCCATGTGGGTACAGGGGCCCAAGGACTTGGGCCATCTTCTACTGCTTTCCCAGGCCACAGCAGAGAGCTGGATTGGAAGAGGAGCAGCCTGGACTAGAACTGGCACCCATATGGGATGCCAGTGCCGCAGGCAGTGGATTAACCTATTGCGCCATGGTGCCGGTCCCACCGCTGCTCCACTCCTGATCCAGCTCTCTGCTATGGCCTGGGAAAGCAGATGGCCCAAGTTTTTGGGCCCCTGCACCAACATGGGAGAACTTCAGGAAGTTTCTGGCTCCTGGCTTTGGATTGGCACAGCTCCGACCATTGCAGCCAATTGGGGAATGAAGTATCAGATGGATGACCTTTCAGTCTCTCTCTCTCTCTACCTCTGACTTTCAAAAAAAAAAAAAAAAACAGTGAAAGAAAGGAGTGTGGGAAGTGCACTTTCTGGAGAGAATTGGGAAGAAAACTACACTGGAAATCTTACAACAGGAGGAGGAATACCATGGACCTGTGTGAAGGGTGCAGATGTGCAGCACAAATGTGGGCACAGCCTACAACTACAGCAGCCAAGAGTTGGAGTGGGTGGCAGCTTGGAGATGAAGATGAGAGTGGACTGCAATAACTCATGGTGAAACAGGGAGGGAGATTATGGTGTGTCAGGACTGGAGCCCTGGAAGCTAGCGGTTGCTAGTGGTTGCCAGTGGTTGCCTGCAGACCCAGTGAAATAGAGGGGGCCCATTCTTCTTGCTCCAATTGCAGCATGACAGTGCCTGCTGCCCAGCTGAGAAAGATAGGGCATCATTTTGGGTCTAGGAGGCAATGATGGAGCAACATTTGGGCAGTGGTTCTTGTGTTCCTGTGTGACCCAATGATTCTAGCAGAGGGGAAAATCTGTAGTCCCCACTGACTTTGAGCCCGGTTGGGAGGTGGCTGGGCAACCACGTAGGATGGTGAGGTGCCTCCAGCCTCCTATGATCAAAACACCTAGACAGAGTGGTTTTGTTGAAAATCTGACTTTCTGTTGACTAGGCAGGCTGGGGGCAGACAGAAACATTTGCACCAGGTCACTGTGGGAGCCCTGTGTGCTGAGACCATGGGGACTCAGTGGAGACATAAGAAGGTGCAGGGAGGGGCTGGGACTCTAGGTAATCGCTGGGAGCAGCTCCACACAGTCACTCTGCTCATAGTTAGGACTGAACAAATGATTTCTGTGATTCATACCATGGGATGGAACAAATTGGGAGCTAATACTGGGCATTGAGATCTACAGTGCTCACTTGGATGTTACCCTGGATACCTGCCCCACCCTGGAGCCCTGACTAGAGCTCCCTGGACACACTTTTTGATATTCACTAAATATGCAGACATCCCACTAAGCCACTAAGCCACAGATCATAGGTAAAAGCCATCAGAGGGGGAAAGAAAATCAACCCCACAAATGCCTAAAAACAAACACAAGAAATTCAAGAAACAAGAATGAGGAAAACAGCATGACTCCATGAAAGGAACATAACAACATTTAAATATTAGAATATGAAGATGAGGAGATTGGGGAAATGATGGAAATGGAATTCCAAAAATTAATCATGGGACTACTCAAAAGCAATCAGAAGCAGAACCGTGAACTAAAGAAAACCACAAATGAAATGAATGAATATTTTCTCCTGAAATTGGATTTTAAAGAGAAAACAAAATAAATTATGAGAAATGAAGAATTCAATAGATAAATAAAAGTATGGTGGAAAACCTTAACATAATACTTGGTGAGGCAAAAGAAAGGATATATGAACTAGATGACAAATCATTAGAAATCTTATAGTCAAACCAAAAAATAAAAAAAAAAGAGGAAGAAAAAGAATATGGAAAACTTAAAAACAGTGTTGGAGATATATGATATAATATCAAGTTACTCAACATATGGGTCTTAGGAGTTTCTGAAGGTGTGGAAAGAGAGAATGGACTAGAAGATCTATTTTATGAAATAATAACAATAAACTTCTGCAATTTGGAGAAAGAAAGGGATGTCCAAATAGAGGAAGCACATAGAACTCCTAACAGACATGACCTTCATCATGACACACTGTAGTCAAACTTTCCACAGTAAAATGTAAAGAAAATATTTTAGAGTGTTCACAAAAGAAACACCAGATTGCTTTCAGAAAATCTCCAATCAGACTCGCAGCTGAATTTAATTTAAAATTTCTTAAAATAATTAGAATCATCAGAAACATTATGGGATAGAAAGGAATGTTGAGACATAAAACAAACAAAAAAAAGTCAACCCTGATTACTGTACCCTGCAAAGCTCTATTTATGAATAAAGGTGAAATAAAGACCTTCCATAACAAACAGAGGTTGAAAGAATTTGTCACCACTCTTCCAGCTTTACAAAAGATGCTTAAGGATGTGTTACAGACAGAAGCACAGAAAAATAGCCATCAATATGAAAGAATGAGAAGGCAGAAAATCCCCCAGCAGAAGTACAAAAGAAATTTAAAGTAAGTAATGGCAGTATTTATGTAAAAATGGCAGGGCCAAGTCCTTATTTAACAATACTCACTTTGAATGTAAATGGCCTCAACTCTCTAGTTAAAAGATAAAGACTGGCTGAATGGATTAAAAAATAAAACCCATCTTTTTACTGTATACAAGAAACACATCTCACAACAAAGAGACATAAAGAATGAAATTGAAATATTGGATAAAGGTATTCCATGATAATGGAAACAAAAATGATGGAAAAAATTATTCCATGATAATAGAAACAAAAAAGAGCAGGTGTTGCCATCCTAGTATCAGACAAAATAGACATTAACATAAAAACTGTTAAAAGAGATGAAGAAGGGCATTATGTAATGATTAAGGGATTAATTCAAAAGGAAGATGTGACTATAATAAATGTATACACACCTAATTACAGGGCTCCTGACTATTTAAAAGAAATCTTAATAGATCTAAAGGGAGAAATAGACTCCAATACAATAATAATGGGGACTTCAACACATCACTTTCATCAGTGGACAGATAAACCAGACAGAAAATCAACAAAGGAACTAAAAAGGCACTATGGACCAAATGGAGCTAACTGATATCTTCAAAACTTATCACCCCACAGCTGCAGAATACACATTCTTCTCAGCAGTGCATGGAACTTTGTCTAAGATAGATCATACACTATGCCATAAAGCAAGTTAAAGCAAAAAGCAAATAAAAAAATCAAAATCAAACCATACATCTTCTCTGACCACAATGAAATAAAGCTGTAAATCAACAACTCAAGAATTTCTAGATCATATGCAAATACTTGGAGTCTGAACATGTTCCTGAATGAACAGCGGGTCATAGAAGAAATCAAAGAGAAATCAAAAAAATTCTGGAAACAAATGAAGTTGACAATGCATCATATCAAAACTTATAGGATACAGCAAAAGTAGTGTTAAGTGGGAAGTTTATAGCAATTGGTGCTTACATGAAGAAATTGGAAAGGTACCAAATAAATGAGTTATCAATGCATCTCAAGGACCCAGAAAAACAACAACAAACCAAACTCCAAATTAGTAGGAAGAAAAAAATAATTAAAACTGGAGAAGAAATAAACAAAATTGATAGTAAAAAACAACACAGTAGATCAGTGAGGTGAAAAGCTGGTATTCTGAAAAAAACAAAACAAAACAAAACAAAATTGATACACCATTGGCTGGAAAATAAAAAAAAAAGAGGAAGAGATTCTAATCAATAAAATCAGATGAAAAGTGAAATGTAACAACAGACACCACAGCAATTAAAAAAAATCATCAAGAATTACTACAAGGAGCTGTATGCCAACAAATTCTAAAACCTAGAAGAAATGGATAGTGTCCTAGACACTTAAAATACACCAAAATTGAATCATGGAGACATAGACAACATAAACAGACCAATAAACAAGAACATAATTGAATCAGTGATAAAGACCCTCCCAACAAATGAAAGCCCAGGACTAGATGGCTTCATTGCTGAATTACACCAGACATTTAAAGAAGAACTAATTCTAATTCTTCTCAAAATATTCAGACAATTGAAAGGGAGGGGATTCTCCCAAATTCCTTCTATGAAGCCTGTATCACTTTAAATCCAATACCAGAAAAAAAGTTCCAATCAATAAAGAGACCTATAAACCAATTGCCCTATGACCATATTTGCAAAAAATCTCAACAAAATGTTAGCCAATCAAACAACACATCAGAAAGATCATCCACCCAGACCAAGTGGGATTTATCCCTGGTATGCAGGGATGGTTCAATGTTTGCAAATCAATCAATGTGATACACCACATTAACAAACAGCAGAAGAAAAATCATATTATTATCTCAATAGATGCAGAGAAAGAATTTGATAGAATACAACATGATGAAAACTTTCATGATGAAAACTCTAAGAAAACTGAGTATAGAAGGAACATTCCTCAATACAATCAAAGCAATTTATGAAAAACCCACGGCCAGCATCCTATTGAATGGGGAAAAGCTGGAAGCATTTCCACTGAGATCTGGTACCAGACAGGGATGCCCACTCTCACCACTGCTATTCAATATAGTTCTGGAAGTCTTAGCCAGAGCCATTTGTCAAGAAAAAGAAATTAAAGGGATACAAATTGCAAAGGAAGAAGTCAAATTATTCCTCTTTGCAGATGATATGATTCTTTATTTAGGGGATCCAAAGAACTCTACTAAGATACTAAGAGACTATTGGAACTCATAGAAGAGTTTGGCAAAGTAGCAAAATATAAAATCAATGCACAAAAATCAACAGCCTTTGTATACACAGGCAATGCCATGCTGAGAAAGAACTTCTAAGATCAATCCCATTAACAATAGATCCAAAAAGAATTAAATACTTCGGAATAAATTTAACCAATGATGTAAAATATCTCATTGATAAAAATTAGAAAATCCTAAAGAAAAAAATAGAAGAAGACATTAAAAAATGGAAAATTCTTCCATGTTCATGGATTGAAAGAATCATCATCATCAAAATGTTCATACTATCAAAGCAATTTACAAATTCAATCTGATCACAATAAATACCAATGACATTCTTCAAGATCTATAAAAAATGATGGTAAAATTCATATGGAAAACACAAGAGACCCTGGGTAGCTAAAGCAATCTTTTTTTTTAAAAAATATTTTTATTTATTTATTTGAGAGGTAGACTTACAGACAGTGAGAGGGAGAGACAGAGAGAAAAGTCTTCCTTTCATTGGTTCACTCCCCAGATGGCCACAATGGCCAGAGCTGAGCAGATCTGAAGCCAGGAGCCAGGAGCTTCTTCCAGGTCTCCCATGTGGGTGCAGGGGCCCAAGCACTCAGGCCATCTTCCACTGCTTTCCCAGGCCATAGCAGAGAGCTGGGTTGGAAGAGGGGCAGCCAGGACTAGAACCGGCGCACAAATGGGATGCCGGCACTGCAGGCAGAAGATTAACCCACTGTACCACGGCACCGGCCCAGCTAAAGCAATCTTAAACAACAAAAATAAAGCCAGAGGCATCATAATACCAGATTTTCAGATATACTATAGGGAAGTTTATAATCAAAGCAGGCTGGTACTGAAACAAAAACAGACTTCTAGATCAATGGAGCAGAAAAGAAACCCCAGAATTTAGTCCATTTATCTGCAATCAACTTATCTTTGACAAAAGTCCTAAAATAAATCCCTTGAGTGAGGTATTCTCTTTAACAACTGGTGCTGGGGAAATAGGATTTCCAGAGCAGAAATTTGAAACTAGACCTGTACCTAACACCATACATAAAAATCCACTCAAAATAGATCAAAAAAACTCTGCAAGACATTGGCATAGGCAAAGACCCCAAAAGTACAGGCAATCAAAACCAAAACTAACAAATTGTATTACATCAAGCTGAGAAGGTTCTGCGCTGCAAAAGATAACACTAAGCAAAATGAAGCAAAAACTGACAAAATGGGAGAAAATTTTTGCAAACTGCACAACTGATATATGGTTAAAACCAGAATTTATTAATAGCTCAAGAAATTCAACAACAACAGAACAAACAATCCAGTTAAGAAATGTGCAAAGGACTTGAACAGACATTTTTAAAGAGAGGAAACTCAAATGGCAAGCAGACCCTTAAGAAAATGCTCAGGATCACTAGCTATCAGGAAAATGCAAATCAAAACCACAATAAGGTTTCACTTCACTCCATTTAGAATGACATACAGAAATCAACAAATGACAAATACTGGTGAGGATGTGGAGGGAAAGGTACCCTGGTCTTCTGTTGTTGGGAATATAAACTGGTGTAGCCACTGTGGAAGACATATGGGAATTTCTCAGAAAGCTGAATATAGACCTACTAGTTGATCCAGTCATCCTACTCCTATGAATTTACCCAAACCAAAAGAAAGCAGCATATGGTAGAGTTATCTGCACCCCATGTTCATTACAGCACAATTCACAATAGGGAAGATATAGACTCAACCCAGATATACATCAACTGGATAAAGAAATTATGGTATGTAAACACTATGGAGTACCACTAAGCTGTAAAAAAAAAAAAATGAAATCTATCTTGGCAACAAAATGAACATAATTAGAAATCATTATACTTAGTGAAAGAAGCCTGCCCCAGAAAGACAGACATCATATGTTTTCCCTGATCTGAGGTAATAGAGTGATAGTGTACTTGAAATGATATGGGTAATTGCTTATAGCCCTTGTCTCTTTCACTGAAGAACAGTGATTTCTTTTCTTTTCTTTTTTCTTTATACTGTTTATTGAAATGTTTACTTAGTGTAGGGTTACCTATATGATCATTAAGGAAACTGAAATTAGATCTTGGCAAATATGAAGAGTGGGAATGTGAGAGGGACTAGGAAGAAGGGTTGGAGCATGTGCAGGAGGGAGTGAAGGGGGAACATTTCATTATATTCCTAAATCTGTATATATGAAATATATGAAACTTGTATAACTTAAATAAACTTAAAATAAAATAAATCTGCATTAAAAATAACCCAACTGGGTTCTCTTCTTGCCTCCTTCCCCTCCTTCCTTCCTTCCTTTTTTTCTTTCTTTCTTTCTTTTTTTTTTTTTTTTTAGACAGACAGAGTGGATAGTGAGAGAGAGAGACAGAGAGAAAGGTCTTCCTTTTGCCATTGGTTCACCCTCCAATGGCCGCCGTGGCCGGCGGGCTGCTGCCGCACACCGCGCTGATCCAAAGGCAGGAGCCAGGTGCTTCTCCTGGTCTCCCATGGGGTGCAGGACCCAAGCACTTGGGCCATCCTCCACTGCACTCCCTGGCCACAACAGAGAGCTGGCCTGGAAGAAGGGCAACCGGGACAGAATCCGGCGCCCCGACTGGGACTAGAACCCGTGTGCCGGCGCCGCAAGGCAGAGGATTAGTCTAGTGAGCCGCGGCGCCGGCCTACAAGACTTTCTTGTTTTGTTTTGATTCTACTGTCTATTCCATTTATGTTATCTTTACTCAACCACTGTATTTGTTCTTACTTTCTATTCTAAAATTCTGCACACATTTCTAATTACATGCTAAGTAGAAATTAAAATGAAAATACTGTCTCTTTTCTTTTTGATGTAGTATTATGAAAGTGTACTACTAAGTTGCACTCCCGGGCCACAGCAGAGAGCAGGCCTGGAAGAGGAGCAACCGGGACAGAATCCGGCGCCCCAACTGGACTAGAACCCGGGGTGCCAGCGCCGCAGGAGGAGGATTAGCCTATTGAGCTGCGGCGCTGGCCCTTCCTCTCTTACATTCCTTCCTTCCTTCCTCTTCTCCCTCTCTTTCACTAAATAAATATTTTATTGTAAAATATAGTTTGAGGCCCTGAAAATACTTTACAGATTGATCATCTTCTATCAAAATGTTTATGTTCTAATTAGTGATTCCTAAATATTAAATATTAAGTATTACCTGGCATAAATATTAAATATTAACTGGCATACAGAACAAAGAAGAAAAAGTACAGAAAATATTCTAGAAATGTGGATAATTTCCTTTTCTGTCCTAAGATGATAAGAATTTTATACAAATACCAGACATGCTTACACTGAAAGCAAAATGCGGTTAATAAAGCTAGTATTCTAATGTTAGTGCTATTGTCAAAGTTTATACAGTATAGAAGAAACATGAACATTAAAACTCCATTTTTTTAAGAAAATGCTACACTGTGGACATATTATTAAGTACCTTTTTCATTTTATTTCTCCTCTACAGGTTTGTGAAACAAGCAGAAGAAGTCGCAAGTGATCCTTAAACAAATTACAATTAGTCAAATCCTTATATATATAGTCCTTATTTTATTTACTAAGTGTAATCATTTAGAGAATGGTTATTTTTATAATATCAATAATAAACAAGTTCTGTTGTAACAAGGGGGTGCCCAAGTGTGTATTCAGGAAACACTAACTGTGGCAAAGGATGCTGGGGTGGCCAGGATGCCTGCTGCACTTTGACACGGCTAATGTCCTGGCTCTACATTACTTTATATATAGTTGTTAAGATTAATATTTGATATATTAAATATTGCCTGATTCAAATAACTTGGCTTAAATTTTTTCTGTATTTTAACTTATCTAGGGTTTTCTACTTCTATTTTTGTAATATTTTCTCATTTTTTAGATTATAAACATTACTTACCCACCTGTACCAAGATGTGCCCTAAAGGTCTCAGTGGGAGTTAGATATTCAGTACCATCCTGCCATCTACTCTGTTTGCAGCCATGAGAGGCATACTCTCCATGCTGATGTTTCCCATGATTATTTCCCCTATTCTTTTCAAGCAAGTAATTGATATGTTAATCAATAAAGCAAATCAATAAGTAATGAAATGCATGCCCACAAATAATATGTGATGGAAATCACTTGACCATTTATCCAATTATTAAACCCAACTAAGATTATCCAATTTTAATTTGATGTATGCTTGCTTTGGAATGTGTTATGCATTGATGCTAAATTAATGGATCTAAGTAAATCTATTGAGTATATCTAATATCTGTTTTATCTTATCTTAATTTAAGTTTGCTTTTTGGACCTTAAAGCTTAAGGTTAAATTATAAAATTGCCTGTATTGCTGTCAAAAAATAAATGTTAAAGGCCAAAACATGGCTGAAAAGACAATAAACAGTGAAATCCCAATTGCAAGAGTTAAGTCATATTCCTAAGTACAGGATGTATAATGTTATAAGTAATATAATAAATATTCTGACAATAGCATGTTCTTGTGTATAGAAATGAATGACACTAATTTTCATTAAATTTCTTAGTGTTTATAGGTATAAATAAATACTTAGAAACCAGTACATTTTTTATCAGAAAGAAGGCAAATGAGTAAGTTTTCGTAGTCAGAACATTCCTCTACTTAAAAATTCTTACCATGAGGACTATTTCTTCAAAAATATTACAACTGAGGATTCAAATATTTTCCCTAATGGGAAATAGTCTTTCTTTAAAACTTGTCACTACTAAGGCCTTGTTGAAGTCGTACCTTCCTCTGGCCTTCACTTGCTTGGTTTTTCTCCTTCTCTTGCCCATTGACCTTCCCCTAGAGCTAGTTACTCTACTACTGGTAGCATCAAACTCTGTAATCAGTTCCACCAGAACATCAGAGGGAGTATTGCTGAAGCTGCAGTCGATGACAAACAAAGGCAAGCACTACTGGAAGTAGCACGTTTTGATCAGTAATAAAATATCACAATAGGAAAGGAGGTCCAATGGAGCTGAATTCAACACCAATTGTTGCAGAGGTCACTGGGCCATTCAAAGGGGAAATAAGGGAGAAAGGAAGGGAAACAAAATCAGGAAGGTGGAAATTTATAAAAATGGGAAAAAGAGGCTTGTCTGTTAGATTTCTACCATCTATGGCAGACTGGAAGACAGTAGTTATCTTGGGTATTGGCTAGAAAAAATACTAGGACACAAAAAACTTTATGAAACATTCACATGATCATTTAGATTCATTTTCCATGACATTTTTTGAAGCCCCCATATAGTGACTTCTTTTCACAGTCTTGAGCTTTTTTAGGCAGAACCTAATGAAACTGAAGGTGTCATCCTAGGTGCAGCGTTGGGCAGTTAGAAAGAGTGTAAGTATTTGCTCAAATCTTTTACTATGAATGACAAGATTGGATGAAATAATTTGTGTTGAGAGTCACAGGTTTATATAGAGACAAGAATCTTCAACAATACCAGCTAGGCAGGTCACACAACACACACACACATACACACACAAAAATATACATACACTTATATTGTATTCAATGCCTTTAACTATTTTCAGAGGTCAAGGTCAGTGAACAACCAGATCTCAAATTTGGAAATTTCTCCATGTTGCTATCTAGTTTTTTCTTTGAAACTTCACACATGAAATCTGATATTTTTGGTTTTTTCAAGACACTCCTTATACATCTTTGCCTCTTTTGTGTTTCTGTACAAAGCTCTAGAATTATTGGAATGGTAAGACTTGAACCCACCCCCTCCCCCCAAAAAGAGGGCTTCTTGAAATGCTTCTCAGATTCCCCACTCCAAGATCACTTCTGTGGACAGATGACTTTAGACTTTATGCCATGGCCTCTGCGTTTCCCTGCAAATGACTCTTGTAGCCTCTGAACTTCCAGATACAGACACCAAACCCTTATTTTCAAAGCCCTGGTAGTCTTACAGGGAAAACAACAATCCAAACATAGAATTTGAGAAAAATGTGATGTGCAATGATAAAAACACTTATGTGTGGGACTACTATCTATGGGAATATATAAGAACAGCTGCAAACTTATTTGGGTTCTTTAATTGCAAGGAAGTGAGTTATGTGGTAAGTGGAAATTGAAGGCTTCCTGGATGTGATGAGGCCTCAGCTATTCTATAATGATTAGATAGAGTCAACTGAGCAATGAAGGCAGGTATGAGGATCTCACTAGCAGTATTGAAGAATCCTGTATGGAAGTCTGAGTAGGCAGACTGCATGGAACTGAGTGCAATGAATGTATTGCATTTATCATTAGAACATAGAGAATATGGTCTGATGCTATTGATGGAGTAGAGAAGTGGGCAGGGAATGAGCTGGATAAAAAAATCACATGAGACATCCACAAGCTCTGGCTCATCATTAGAGTCCTGGATACTTGAACTCTAGATCTGGGACTAGAATTAAGTTGGACTGAGTTGGATACTAGTCATCAGTATTTTTTACAAGCTTCTCACTTGAATCTGAGGAACAGACACAGATAAAAGTGATTGTTAGAGAGAGTTACTACAGATTTTCAGCAGGTAGAAGAGAGGGAAGATCTCTATTCAGATGAATAGTTAGGTCAGATCACTCTGGCAGCTGTGAAGAAAATAGCAGGTGACACAGGAAATGAGCAAGCATAGGAATGAGGAAACCAGGAAGCTGCTGTTTTAGGAACTAAAATGAGGAAAAAAATAGGTCTACTTAGGAAGGCAAAATAAGTTATTGACCTAATTGTATTTGGGATATCCCAGAAACAGGGGAGGAGATGGAACCAAAACTTCTTTCATTGGTAGCTTTTGTGGAATTGTTGCACACAGAAGTGATGGGTAATGTTGCTGTCAAAAGTTTCTTCCAGCTTATGCCCCAAACTACACATGTAGAAGTGACAATAAAGCAACAGAGTGAAAAATTGGGTATTTGCTGATAGAAATGATAAGTTTAGTGCAGATAAATTGACAATGAGCTCTTATAGGACTTTTTATCTACAGTGTTCAGTAGGTATTGTAGCCAAAGTATAGGGCTGAAAATGTCAGATTATGCTGTTCATTTCACTTAATACTTATTCAACAAGTATATATTGAACAACCACTATGTATCCAATACTGTATTAGACTCTGAAAATCCAATAGTCCTAGGACAGACATGGTCCTTGTAATCATACAGGTTTGCTAGCATGCATGCAACACTGACAGTCAATTACAATATATACAGGATTGTCAATTATAATAGTACAGGATGCTAACATTTAATTACATTTAATTTACATTACACATAAAGAATATTAGTGATTGGTTAACATTAAATCTAAAGGAGCACAGGCATTTTCAGGTGAAATTGGGGGCGGTTGAAAATAATTAGGGATAGAGCTAAAGAGTATTTCAACAGAACAGCCTTACCAAGATCATGACAGAAGTATGAAGATGAAATATTGAATGAAATGAATATTTGAGTATGATTGAAGCACAGGATATACAAACAATTGTCAAATAATGCAGATGAGAAGTTAGTAGCATTCAAATTACTCTTCTACCGTAAGATATACTTCAAGGTAATAGAAACTCATGGAAGAATTTTGGGAATTGATTAGTAAGATTTGCATTTTAGAAAGACAGCTTTTGGCTTCAGTTGGAACATGGATCATTTTAAAGAGACAAGACTGGAGGCAGGGAAAAAGGTAATCAATATAGGAGACAAAGAACACAGATAGAGCAGGAATTTAGATAATTAATTAAAGATGGGCAGGAAGAGTGACAGATAATGGAAACTTGTGGTGAAATATATTATGAATGATGAGACTATTGATTTCAGTTTAAGATACTTTGATTTAAAGGGTCTAGGGACATAGCCAAAAATTTGAATATCATAAACATAAAGACAGTCAAAGAGCATAATAGACACCCAAGGAGAGTCTGTGTGATGAAAAGAGGACAGAAGGCTCAGGAACATGCTAGCACTTAAGAGACTAAAGGAGTGCTTTCAAGAGTGAAGATTGTATGTGCATTTGACAGAGTGGGTGGCCCACACACTGTTTCTAGGAAGCAGAAGGTCAAAATCCTTGCACTTCAAGGTCCCCAGTTCCTGTAAGCACAGCTGGATTTCAGGGGAGCGTCAAGCCTGGGCTCATTTGTTGAACAACCTTCAGTAGTCTGGCTTAATGAGGCTGTAGCCATTTCCTGTGGGTGGATGGAATTAAAAACAACTATATGGGAGCAGGAGGGGGAATGTTAAGGACCTTAGCGTTTCCCGCATTTAGGAAGTAAAACTAAGGCATTACTTATTTCAGGTATTTTAAGTCAGTGCCTGGAGACATCTACCTGAGAATTCCTGTGTCTCGGTTTCAGTGACTAAAGTACAACTGGCAGTTTTAGGAGAAAGCTTAAGACTTAGTCTTGTGGTTTATCTCAGTGTGGTTCATTTGCAACAGTTTTGTGTATCTCCCCAAATCTTCTCAAACATACATTTTTGGCTGATTATAAGGAAAATGGTTATAACCATTTTTAGCTGCTGAACTCAGAATCTTAAGAAACCCTCCTGGCCGGTGCTGTGGCTCACTAGGCTAATCCTCTGCCTGCGGCGAAGGCACCCCAGGTTCTAGTCCCGGTCGGGGCAGTGGATTCTGTCCTGGTTGCTCCTCTTCCAGTCCAGCTCTCTGCTGTGGCCTGGGAAGCCAGTGGAGGATGGCCCAAGTGCTTGGGCCCTGCACCTGCATAGGAGACCAGGAGGAAGCACCTGGCTCCTGGCTTTGGGTCAGAGCAGCGTGCAGGCCGTAGCAGCCATTTGTGGGGTGAACCAATGGAAGGAAGGCCTTTCTCTGTCTCTTTCTCTCTCACTAACTGCCTGTCCCAAAAAAAAAAAAGAAAAAGAAACCCTCCTTTGAAGGTGAAGAAGAACATTTACTATCTTCCTCCACCCTAAACAAGGTGTTCTTTCTTTGCTATAGATCATGGCTTGTCTACACAAACACACACACATACACAAAAACACATACACAAATTTTTTTTAAAAGATTTATTAATTTATTTGAAAGTCAGAGTTGCACAGAGAGGAGAGGCAGAGAGAGAGAAAGGAGGGGGAGTCTTCCATCCGCTGGTTCACTCCCCAAATGGCTGCAATGGCCGGAGCTATGCCGATCCGAAGCCGGGAGCCAGGAGCTTCCTCCGGGTCTCCCATGTGGGTGCAGGGTTCCAAGGACTTGAGCCATCTTCCAGTGCTTTTCTAGGCCATAGCAGAGAGCTGGATCAGAAGTGGAGTAGCCGGGTCTTGAACCTGTACCCAGATGGGATACCGGCGCCTCAGGCCAGGGAATTAACCCGCTGTGCCACAGCGCTGGCCCCCACAAATGGTTTTTATTTATTTATTTATTATTTTTTTGATAGGCAGAGTGGACAGTGAGAGAGAGAGAGAGACAGAGAGAAAGGTCTTCCTTTTGCCGTTGGTTTACCCTCCAATGGCTGCCACAGCTGGCACACCACGCTGATCTGAAGGCAGGAGCCAGGTGCTCCTGCACTCCCATGGGGTGCAGAGTCCAAACACTTGGGACATCCTCCACTGCACTCCCAGGCCATAGCAGAGAGCTGGCCTGGAAGAGGGGCAACCGGGGCAGAATCCTGCACCCTGACCGGGACTCAGGCTCTGTTGTCATGTGGTTTCTGAAGCCATCCAATCACAGCCTGTTGCCAGGCAGTTTCTGTTGTCAGTGGCCATCTTGGCATGATCTTCTCACCTTCTCATTCCATCACATAAAATGATTTTGGTATTTGTAGAAACCATGCTTTGGCAAACCTTCTATTATGATCATTTTTTAAAAATTTACTTATTTGAGAAGCAGAGCCACCAACAGAGAGGGAGAGACATCTTCCATCCACTGGTTCCCTCCTCAAATGGCTGCAAGATCTGGAGCTTGACCAATCTGATGCCAGGAGGCAGGAGTTTCCTCTGAGTCTCCCACATGGGAAAGGTGCCCAAGCATTTGGGCTATCTTCCCCTGACTTCCCAGACCACTACCAGAGAGTTGAATCCAAAGAAGAACAGCTGGGACACAAACCAGCACCCATATGGAATGCTGGTGCCATAGAAGGAGGCTTACCCTTCTATGCTACAGCACCAGCCCCTATCTTGATCATTTTAAATGTACCTGAAAAACTCTGAGTCTACCTGGAAAACTACAATAGTCATGTGATCCAGTAACTGAAAAATGCAACAGCCCCACAGCAATTTTCTCTCAGAAATAGCCTAGCACGTGGCAATCCTTTCAAGGTTATGCAGTGCAAATGGATTCTTAGGGAAATTTGCCAATGGTTGCTTTTAAAATGGAAGCTCTGGCATAGCCTACTACTTACTTGGTGAACTTGCAGCTATCAGTGTAGAATATTATGGCTGTGCCTGAAAATCTTTTATCACCAGCAGGTTTTTGATTGATTAATCCAAGGTTGCCTTCCCTCTGGATTCTTGTGGCATTTCCACTGGCATCCCTCTGGATGCCTGTGGAAAACTGATTATTGGGTTTTTCAAATTCTTTTAGGTAATGATAATGAGCAAATGTGGAAAAGTCCCTAAGGGTATAATCAGAATCACATGGATTAAGTTGAGCTATGGAAATTTGTATTTCAATATGGAGAACAAAAATCTATATATCTTAAGTTATAAGCCAAAGGTTTATAATCTTCTGTATATTTATTTTTTTAATTCACTGTGAAATTTTTTTTCATATTTGTAACAGATTATTATTGCTCATGCTATATGACTCCTTCCTTGGCACAGCAAAGGTTCTCTATTCCCCTACAGTTAGACCCATTTATACTCCTGGTACTAGTCCCAGCTAATGAGCCATCATTTGTAGAAGGACTATACATTACGGCCACCTAAACATACTCATGGGTTTATGACTATGTGGAACAGAGCTCTACTGACCTCTGCTAGATGGCTATTAAATCTCCCTTCAAGTCGGCGCCGCGGCTCACTAGGCTAATCCTCCACCTTGCGGCGCTGGCACACTGGGTTCTAGTCCCGGTCGGGGCACCAGTCCTGTCCCGGATGCCCCTCTTCCAGGCCAGCTCTCTGCTGTGGCCAGGGAGTGCAGTGGAGGATGGCCCAAGTACTTGGGCCCTGCACCCCATGGGAGACCAGGAGAAGCACCTGGCTCCTGCCATTGGATCAGCGTGGTGCGCCGGCCGCAGCGCGCCAACTGCGGCGGCCATTGGAGGGTGAACCATTGGCAAAGGAAGACCTTTCTCTCCGTCTCTCTCTCTCTCTCATTGTCCACTCTGCCTGTTAAAAAAATAAAAAATAAAAAAAAATCTCCCTTCAGTCACTAAGGTCAGGGGCTTATTTGTTACTGCAGCATATTATGCTTGCTTTGAATAATTCTAAATTGAATGTTCTCCTTGCAGAAAATGACCACTCCAAAATATAAACTACCAGGTCATGTTAACACTACTGAATTTAGAAGTGTAACTTAGCATGGTCATTTGAAAGAAATTGGGATAGCTGTACAGTGAGAAAGGTAGATTGCAAGAAGATGAATTCATAAGGGATGCTAAATTGTCCATCTAATTTAAATCTCACCAAAACTTAGACTAAATATTTTTATGTATCATCTCAAAGAATTGAATATTTGTATTTTAAATGTCTATGAAAGACAGTAATTTTGTTTGATTTAGGATTAATATTTGTGATTCTGAAATTAAATGATTAGAGCCTCAAGTACATTACAGATGTGGATGGAAAATAAGACAGCTAGTTTCCTAAGTCAATGGAGTTTAGTAAGTGGAATCTCTCCACAGGTAGACCAAGCCATAAAACACAAACTATATAAAACCAATTGCATAGTTTCATATTTACTATTAATATGTTTTTAATACTTTAATTTCTATCTTCAGCTTATGCTTATTTCTTTTTTTTTTATTAAACTTTTATTTAATGAATATAAATTTCCAAAGTATAGCTTGTGGGTTACAATGGCTTCCCCCCTCCCATAACTTCCCTCCCGCCCGCAACCCTCCCCCCTCCCGCTCCCTTTCCCCTTCCATTCATGTAAAGATTCATTTTTCAATTCTCTTTGTATACAGAAGATCAATTTAGTATATATTAGGTAAAGGTTTCAACATTTTGCCCATATAGCAACATCGAGTGAAAAAACTACCATTGGATTACTAATTATAGCATTAAATAGCAATGTACAGCACATTAAAGACAGAGATCCTACATAATTTTTTTTTTCAAAATAATTAATTTTCTATGCCATTTCCATTTTAACACCAGGTTGTTTTTTTTTTTTTTTCATTTCCAATTCTCTTTATATACAGAAGATCACTTCAGTATATAATTAGCAAAGACCTCATCAGTCTGCGCCCACACAGAAACGCAAAGTATAAAAATACTGTTTCAGTACCAGTCATAGCATCACTTGGCTTTAGACGACACATTAGGGACAGATCCCGCATGGGGTGTAAGTACACAGTGACTCCTGTTGCTGACTTAACAATTTGACACTCCTGTTCATGGCGTCAGTAATCTCCCTAGGCTCTAGTCATGAGTTGCCAGGGCTATGGAAGCCTTTAGAGTTCGCTGACTTTGGTCTTATTCAGATAGGGTCATAGTCAAAGTGGAGGTTCTCTCCTCCCTTCGGAGAAGGGTATCTCCTTCTTTGATGGCCCCGTTCTTTCCACTGGGATCTCACTCACAGAGATCATTCATTTAGGTCTTTTTTTTTTTTTTCCCATGATATCTTGGCTTTCCATGCCTGCTATACTCTCATGGGCTCTTCAGCCAGATCTGAATGCCTTGAGGGCTGATTCTGAGGCCGGAGTGTTGTTTAGGACATCTGCCATCCTATGAGTCTGCTGTGTATCCCACTTCCCATGTTGGATCTTTCTCTCCCTTTTTGATTCTATCAGTTAGTATTAGCAGATACTTGTCTTGTTTGTGTGATCTCTTTGACTCTTAGACCTATCAGAGCTATCAATTGTGAGCTGAAATTGATCACTTGGACTAGTGCGATGGCATTGGTACATGCCATCTTGATGGAATTGTGTTGGAATCCCCTGCACATTTCTAACTCCACCATTTGCGGCCAGTCCGATTGAGCATGTTCCAAATTGTTCATCTCCTCCCTCTCTTTTTCCACTCTTAGATTTAACAGGGATCACTTTTCAGTTAAAATTTAAACACCTGAGAATAATTGTGTGTTAATTACTGAGTTCAACCAATAGTACTAGAACAACAACAACAACAACAAATACTAAAAAGGATAAAGTATTACATTGTACATCTAAAGTCAGGACAGGAGCTGATCAGTTCATTGTTGCTTATAGTGTCCATTTCACTTAACAGGTTTCCTCTTTGGCGCTCAGTTGTCATCGATCAGGGAAAACAAATGATATTTTTCTCTTTGGGACTGGCTTAATTCACTCAGCATGATGTTTTCCAGATTGCTCCATCTTGTTGCAAATGACTGGGTTTCGTTGTTTCTTACTGCTGTATAGTATTCTATGGAGTACATGTCCCATAATTTCTTTATCCAGTCTACTGTTGATGGGCATTTGGGTTGGTTCCAGGTCTTAGCTATTGTGAATTGAGCTGCAATAAACATTAATGTGCAGATGGCTTTTTTATTTGTCAAATTAAATTCCTTTGGGTAAATTCCAAGGAGTGGGATGGCTGGGTTGTATGGTAGGGTTATGTTCAGGTTTCTGAGGAATCTCCAGACAGACTTCCATAGTGGCTTAACCAGTTTGCATTCCCACCAACAGTGGGTTAGTGTCCCTTTTTCCCCACATCCTCTCCAGCATCTGTTGTTGGTAGATTTCTGAATGTGAGCTATTCTCACCGGGGTGAGATGGAACCTCATTGTGGTTTTGATTTGCATTTCTCTGATTGCTAGTGATCTTGAACATTTTTTCATGTGTCTGTTGGCCATTTGGGTTTCCTCTTTCGAAAAATGTCTATTGAGGTCCTTGGCCCATTTCTTAAGTGGGTTGTTTGTTTTGTTGTTGTGGATTTTCTTGATTTCTTTGTAGATTCTGGTTATCAATCCTTTATCTGTAGTATAGTTTGCGAATATTTTTTCCCATTCTGTTGGTTGCCTCTTCACTTTCCTGACTGTTTCTTTTGAAGTACAGAAACTTCTCAATTTGATGCAATCCCAAATGTTAATTTTGGTTTTGACTGCCTTTGCTGTTGGAGTATTTTCCAGGAAGTCTTTGCCTGTGCCTATATCTTGCAGGGTTTCTCCAATGCTCTCTAATAATTTGATGGTTTCGGGTCGTAGATTTAAGTCTTTAATCCATGTTGAGTGAATTTTTGTGTAAGGTGATAGGTATGGGTCTTGCTTCAAGCTTCTGCATGTGGAAATCCAATTTTCCCAGCACCATTTATTGAATAGACTGTCCTTATTCCAGGGATTAGATTTGGATCTTTGGTCAAATATAAGTTGGCTGTAGGTGTTTGGATTGATTTCTGGTGTTTCTATTCTGTTCCATTGGTCTATCCATCTGTTTCTGTACCAGTACCATGCTGTTTTGATAACAACTGCCCTGTAGTATGTCCTAAAATCAGGTATTGTGATTCCTCCGGCTTTGTTTTTGTTGTACAGGATTGCTTTGGCTATTCGAGGTCTTCTGTGTCTCCATATGAATTTCAGCATCATTTTTTCTATATCTGAGAAGAAGGTCTTCGGGATCTTGATGGGTATTGCATTGAATGTATAAATTGCTTTTGGGAGGATAGACATTTTGATGATATTGATTCTTCCAATCCATGAGCATGGAAGATTTCTCCATTTTTTGGTATCCTCTTCTATTTCTTTCTTTAAGGTTTTGTAGTTTTCATCGTAGAGATCTTTAACGTCTTTGGTTAAGTTTATTCCAAGGTATTTGATTGTTTTTGTAGCTATTGTGAATGGGATTGATTTTAGAAGTTCTTCCTCAGCCGTGGCATTGCCTGTGTATACAAAGGCTGTTGATTTTTGTGGATTGATTTTATATCCTGCTACTTTGCCAAACTCTTCGATGAGTTCCAGCAGTCTCTTAGTAGAGTTCTTTGGGTCCCCTAAATAAAGAATCATATCATCTGCAAAGAGGGATAGTTTGAGTTCTTCCTTCCCGATTTGTATCCCTTTAATTTCTTTTTCTTGCCTAATAGCTCTGGCCAAAACTTCCAGAACTATATTGAATAGCAGTGGTGAGAGAGGGCATCCCTGTCTGGTACCAGATTTCAGTGGAAATGCTTCCAACTTTTCCCCATTCAATAGGATGTTGGCCGTGGGTTTTTCATATATTGCTTTGATTGTATTAAGGAATGTTCCTTCCATACCCAGTTTGCTTAGAGTTTTCATCATGAAAGGGTGTTGTATTTTATCAAATGCTTTCTCTGCGTCTATTGAGAGAATCATATGGTTTTTCTTCTGCAGCCTGTTAATGTAGTGTATTACGTTGATTGTTTTGCGAATGTTGAACCATCCCTGCATACCGGGGATGAATCCCACTTGGTCTGGGTGGATGATCTTTCTGATGTGTTGTTGCATTCTATTGGCCAGAATTTTATTGAGTATTTTTGCATCTATGTTCATCAGGGATATTGGTCTGTAATTCTCTTTCAATGTTGCGTCTCTTTCTGGCTTAGGAATTAAGGTGATGGTGGCTTCATAGAAGGAATTTGGGAGGATTCCCTCTTTTTCGATTGCTCTGAATAGTTTGAGAAGAATTGGAGTTAGTTCTTCTCTAAATGTCTGGTAGAACTCAGCAGTGAATCCATCTGGCCCTGGGCTTTTCTTTGTTGGGAGGGCCTTTATTACTGTTTCAATTTCTGTGTCAGTTATGGGTCTGTTTAGGTTTTCTATGTCTTCCTGGCTCAATTTAGGGAGGTTGTATGTGTCCAAGAATCTGTCCATTTCTGATAGATTTCCCTATTTGCTGGCATACAAGTCCTTGTAGTAATTTCTGATGATTCTTTTTATTTCTGTGGCGTCTGTTGTTATGTTTCCCATTTCATCTCTGATCCTATTGATTTGGGTCTTTTCTCTTCTTTTTTTAGTTAGTTGGGCCAATGGGGTGTCAATTTTGTTAATTTTTTCAAAAAACCAGCTCCTCGTTTGGCTGATTTTTTGTAATGTTTTTTTGGATTCAATCCTGTTGATTTCTTCTCTGATTTTAATTATTTCTCTTCTCCTACTGGGTTTGGGTTTGGTTTGCTGCAGATTTTCTAGATCCTTGAGATGACTTGAAAGCTCATCTATTTGGTGCCTTTCCAATTTCTTGATGTAGGCACCTATTGATATAAACTTTCCTCTTAACACTGCTTTTGTTGTATCCCATAGGTTTTGGTATGTTGTGCTGTTATCCTCATTTACTTCCAGAAATTTTTTGATTTCTCTTTTAATTTCTTCTATGACCCGTTGTTCATTCAGGAGCATATTGTTCAATCTCCATGTGTTTACACGTGCTCTAGGGATTCCTGAGTTGCCAATTTCCAATTTCATTCCTTTGTGGTCTGAGAAGCTGCATGGTATGATTCTAATTCTTTTGAATTTGCTGAGACTTGCTTTATGGCCTAGTATGTGGTCAATCCTAGAGAGGGTTCCATGTACTGCTGAGAAGAATGTAAAGTCCTTAGATGTAGGATGAAATGTTCTGTAGATGTCTGTTAGATCCATTTGGGCTATAGTGTCATTTAAATCTACTGTCTCCTTGTTGATCTTCTGTCCTGTTGATCTGTCTATCTCTGAGAGTGGAGTATTGAAGTCCCCCAGTACTATTGTATTGGGGTCTAAGTCTCCCTTTAAGTCCCTTAACAAGTCTTTTAAATAAGCTGGTGCCCTGTAATTAGGTGCATATACGTTGATAATCGTTATATCTTCTCGTTGAATGGATCCCTTAATCATTATATAGTGCCCCTCTTTGTCTCTCCTAACAGTTTTTGTAGTAAAGTTTATGTTGTCCGATATTAGGATGGCTACGCCCGCTCTCTTTTCATTTCTGTTGGCGTGGTATATCTTTTTCCAGCCTTTCACTCTCAGCTTGTATGGATCATTGTTGGATAGATGGGTTTCTTGTAAGCAGCAAAAGGATGGGTTTTGTTCCTTAATCCAATCAGCCAATCGGTGTCTTTTAACTGGACAATTCAAGCCATTAACATTCAATGTGACTATTGAGAAGGAGTAACTTTGCCCTGCCATTTGCCAAAGATATTTTCTAATATCTGGTTTGAGATTCCTGTGATCTTTTGCTCTGAGGTTTCCTTCCTTTACCTTCTTTCATATTGGTGACCGTGTTTCTGTGTTTCTGTATGTAACACGTCTTTAAGCATCTTTTGCAGGGCTGGACGAGTGGCGACAAATTCTTTCAATTTCTGTTTGCTGTGAAAGGTCTTAATTTCACCTTCATTCACAAATGAGAGCTTTGCAGGATATAATATTCTGGGCTGGCAGTTTTTCTCTCTTAGTACCTGGGCTATATCTCGCCATTCTCTCCTGGCTTGTAGGGTTTCTGATGAGAAATCAGCTGTAAGTCTAATTGGAGATCCTCTGAGAGTAATCTGTCGTTTCTCTCTTGCACATTTTAGGATCTTTTCTTTGTGTTTCACTGTGGTGAGTTTGATTACGACGTGTCGTGGTGAGGATCTCTTTTGATCATGTTTATTAGGGGTTCTCTGAGCTTCCTGTACTAGGATGTCTCTGTCCTTCTCCAAACTTGGGAAATTTTCTGCTAGTATCTCACTAAAAAGGCCTTCTAATCCTTTCTCCCTTTCCATGCCTTCAGGAACTCCTAGAACCCGAATGTTGGGTTTTTTAATAGTATCCTGTAGATTCCTGACAGTATTTTTTAGATTTCTGATTTCTTCTTCTTTTCTTTGATTTGACTGTTTCCTTTCCTGTTCTCTGTCTTCTAATTCCGATATTCTCTCCTCTGCTTCATCCATTCTGTTTTTAAGGCTCTCTAATGTGTTTGCCATTTGATCTATTGAGTTCTTCATTTCATTGAGGTTTTTTTTCACTATCGCAATTTCCTGTTCCACTAGTTGTTTCATTTCATTTTGATTCCTCCTTAATATTTCATTTTCACGGGAGAGATTTTCTATCTTGTCCATTAAGGATTTCTGTAGTTCAAGAATTTGTTTTTGAGAACTTCTTAATGTTCTTGTGAATTTTTTGAAATCTGCTTCTTGCATTTGCTCTATCTCTTCATCTTCATAATCTTGCATTGTCATGTCTTGTTCACTTGGGGGCGTCATAGTGCCTTCCTTGTTCTTGGTAGCTCCGCTTCTATGTTTCTTGCTTGGCATGTTAGAGATAATTTGTGGTGTTTTTGTTTTTGTTTTTTTTTCTCTCGTTATACTATGCCTCTAAGTGAGCTGTCTGTTTTGTTGGAGCCTTAGGGGCTGTGATGGGTGTGGTCAGAGGGCTATGCTTGTTTCTTGAGGTTTAAGGCTGTGTAAAGAGCGACTCTCCCAGATTATTTGCTCCTTGCTGGGACGCTCTCTCTCTCTCTCTCTCTTTTTTTTTTTTTTGTTTTGACTTAGTTGGGAGTGGGGTTGCGGGTAGTTGAAATCTAGCCTCTGTGAGTATTCGTTTGATCTACCCCTGGGACCATACACAGCGTTTATGCAGCCCTCAATGTGTTCTCCAGTTTCGCTAAAGATACTGAGTTTGGCTGAGCTTTACATATGTAAAATCGCGGTGCTCTTTGTTTTGCTTGGTGAGTGAAGGGAGAGGCCTCTGTTCCCCCTCCCCCCAATGTCTCGGACTTCTCAGGTCTTTTGTCTTTCTTACCCTCCTCCGTTCCTGCTTGGCAAGTTAGAGATAATTTGTGGTGTTTTTGTTTTTGTTTTTGTTTTTTTTTCTCTCGTTATACTATGCCTCTAAGTGAGCTGTCTGTTTTGTTGGAGCCTTAGGGGCTGTGATGGGTATGGCCAGAGAGCTATGCTTGTTTCTTGAGGTTTAAGGCTGTGTAAAGAGCGACTCTCCCAGATTATTTGCTCCTTGCTGGGACGCTCGCTCGCTCTCTCTCTCTCTCTCTCTCTCTCTCTTCTTTTTTTTTTTTTTTTTTGACTCAGTTGGGAGTGGAGTTGAGGGTAGTTGAAATCTAGCCTCTGTGAGTATTCGTTTGATTTACCCCTGGGACCACACAAAGAGTTTATGCAGCCCTCAATGTGTTCTCCAGTTTCGCTAAAGATACTGAGTTTGGCTGAGCTTTACATATGTAAAATCGCGGTGCTCTTTGTTTTGCTTGGTGAGTGAAGGGAGAGGCCTCTGTTCCCCCTCCCCCCAATGTCTCGGACTTCTCAGGTCTTTTGTCTTTCTTACCCTCCTCCGTTCCTGCGCTGGCGAAATTCTGTGGCTCTGCCTCCTCTCCCGCCGCTGCCGCTCGGCTTGTCTCGGTTGGTTTTCCACGCGGTGGGTTCCCTGTAAGTCCTCTGTGTTTCCTCCACAAGATCCGGAAGCGATTCCTCTGCAGTTTTTTTCTTGAGTTTTTTCCTGATGCTACAGTAATTCCGCTTTTATGAAAGTTTATTTTCCCAATCTAAGGCACACGTCCTCACTATCCGCCATCTTGGCTCCGCAGCTTATGCTTATTTCAAGAACACAGTTGTATGCCTTGGGAAATTTTTCTGACACTAGCAGTAATAAAAATCAGTTGAACTGAAGTCCATTTATGTGACCTCAGCCAGTGATGGCCAGATTTAAACTACAGTCTTCCTATTAGAAGGAATGTTATTGCATGAAAACAATATTATTGAATCAAAATTGCTAAAGAAAGGCAGAGATAATGCACTATAGTAACAAGACTGTGTGGCTTGCTGTTTACAGATGTATTTTTGAACACTTAATGTATTCAGAAGCTGGGAAAATTTTTTCTGAACCTTAGTAAGCCAATGATGTTTAATTATTAATAAGGCAATAATATTATAGAAAGCTTAGCAGATTTTTTTTGCTGTGTCTTCTACTTAGTATTTATTCCTCCCCACAGCTCTATGAAGCTTAGGGGAAATAAATACCACACCCCTGCTTTTGCTTTAAGCATGAGACAGAGGTTCATACCTTCTGTGTCTTAGTCCAGTGCTATTAATTGCTTCTCTGGAGATATAATCTATCTATAATACAGGTTGTAATGAAAAGTTAAATGAAATAATAAAGTTAATGTCCTAAGTTAACTGCACATATCCTTTTAGCATGGGCTCTGTAACAAAATTCCATATAATGGGTTTCTTCAACAACAGAAATTTATTTCTTGGAGTTATGGAGGCCAGAAGTCTGAGATAAGAGTCCCAGCATCGTCAGATTCTGATGAGTGCCCTCCTCTTGGCTTATAGGTGAATGCCTCACACTATATCCTCTGAAATAGAGAGGGGGAGTTCCGGTCTCTCTTTCTCATCTATTAAGACAATAATTTCCATCATTAGGGCCCCATCCTCAGGACTTCATCTAAATCTAGTTTTTCCCCAAAAACATTGTCTCCAAATACCATGACACAGGGGGATTAAGGCTTCAACACAAGCATTTTGTGTTGAATATAGTATGCAACATGCAATAAATGTTAAGTAAATGGTAGCTACTCCTTTTTTATAGTAGTGGTATTATAACCCATAATATTTATCTTCTTAAGAAATTAATGTAGCGATACAGGTGTCAGCTCTAGAACCTGTGCCGTCAGCACCCTCTGAGAGTCTACCCGTTAGATGTGACCACAGAAAGCTGGAATTTCACTTAGTGTTACATTTTTTGAAATAAGCTACTTGACTGTGATTTCTTATGTCATCTATAGCAGTTAAGCTACGACAACAGCAAAACACTGGAACTTGCAAGTGCAGCTTAATAAGGATCAACTTGTTCTTGTCATTTCTCAAACTCAGGTCACTTTCAAAAGTAGCTATAGTATCTGATTACTTAGAGTTTTAAAAATACCTGGGGCTAGAATCAAATCCCACAGCAATTAATCAGAATATCTAGAAGTGAAGACCAGCCATGATGTCTGTAAATATCCATGTGATTCTTCTTGCAGCCAAGAGTGAGAACCCCACAACTTTAAGTACTATAAGCAGTGTTGTTGCATAGGAAAGATGTTACAAAACTCCATTTGCCTTGTAAGAAAAGATCAACAAACATATCATTTTCTTTGTGATACTGATTTTTAGTCACAAATCTTAAAGTAATATTTTACAAAGTTACTATTTTTTTAATTGGGGGCTTCTCTCCTGCCAGCTGCTTTCCCAAGTGCTCTGTGTATGATCTCATCTAGTGTTCACAAGTGGCCCAAGAGGTAGGGCTATGATTAGTCCCATCTTACAGATGAGAGAACTGAGTAAACATGACATTCAGTTCTGTTCTCTGGGATGATGCTGTAGGTGGCAGGCCATGTTTGTGTACCTAAAGACTCAGACCCTTTTTCTGCTCCGACGTGATGAGTGTGTAAGTGCTCTAGACCAGGGGGACTTTGTCATAACTTGTGTCTTCATGGGGATCACCGACCTGTCTATCTATTGAGAACAGTGACTGCTAGTTTTGTTTGTCCCTTGCCTTGAATGATGAGGTCATGCTCTCAGCTATCTCACCCCGAGTAATCTTTCCAGGGATGGTGTCTAACTCCTTTGTATATCCTTATAGATAAGGCTATGTTTGTACATAGTAGGTTCCCAAAGCATTGATGTGGATTGGCATCCTAGTGTAGCAGCTTAAGTCACCATCTGTGAAGCATATGGTCCCTGATTCATGTTTTGGCTGCTCTACTTCCTATCCAGCTCCCTGCTAATGCACCTGGGAAAGCAGCAGAAGATGGCCCAAGTGCTTGGGCCCCTGCCACACACTTGGGAGACCCAGAAGAATTTCCTGACTCCTATCGTCCTGTCTTCAGCCTAAGCTACCCCTGGCTGTTGTGGCCATTTGGAGAGTAAACCTGGAATGGAAAGTTTCTCTCTCTCTCTCTCTCTCTCTCTCTCTCTCTCTCTCTCATCTATTTATCTTTGTTTCTCCTTTTATCTCTGTAACTCTGTCTTTCAAACAAATAAACAAATCTTTTAAGAAAATTAATAAATGTATAGTAAAGAGAACTATTGCTTGGGAGTGTTTTCCAAAGCCTTATTTTTTTTTCTAGAGAAGTAAATAAGAAAGAGTTTCTCAGGGGCCAGAGTTGTGATGTAGCAGGTAAAGCTGCTGCCTGTGATGCTGGCATCCTACATGGTTGCTTGTTCATGTCTTGAATGCTAAACTTTCAATCCAGCTCCCTGCTTATATCCTGGGAAAAGCAGCAGAAGATGACACAGGTGTTTGGACCCTGCCGCCCACGTTAGAGACCCAGATGAATCTCCTGGCTTTAGTCTATCCCAGCCCTGTTTGTTGTAGCCAACTGGGGAGTGAACCAGTGGATGGAAGATGTCTCTCTGTCTGTAATTCTTTCAAATAAGTAATTAAATCTTTTAAAAAGTAAATAATATAAGATAGTGTCATTAGCAAAATACACTTTTAATAAAAGGGCTTCTCCTCCCTGGACGAGAGATGACTTTGTTATCCCATCTTGAAAGCCCAATAACTGGACTCTAGGTAACACCTTGACTGCTCATATTGGAATGCCAGCCAGAACAAATAAAAACATATAAACGAAAATGTTATTTTGAGTATTATTTAAAGATAAGTAGCTTTATACAAGAGGGACAATGCTGCAAGTGGTCTTGTGCATGAGATGAGACAGCTAAGGGAAAACCAAAACAAGAAATAGGATGTGATGTGAAGAAGACTCTTCCAGTGTCCAGAAACTGAGTCAAGGCAGACGCTAGGATTCTGGCCCTTTATTGATTGCAAAAAATTGCAGCCTGAAGGCATTTTTATGTAAAATATGTTGGGAGAAACCAACTATGATATGTTTAGTAACAGTGAAAGCTGCCCAATTTTAGTACTTACTCTGAGACAAGCCTGTACTGTTTTGTATGTACTGATTCATTTATTTCCACACAGCACATCAATCCATTTGTATTGTCCTCATTTGATGAATGATAAGATTGAAATTTGAACTTCCAAGTAATTGCTCAAGTCATAAAGTGATGGAATCAGGAAGTGAACCCCAATTGTGTGATATGCTAAGCCAAGGATCTGACCACTCTAGTCTTCCCAGTTCATTAGTGCATGCAAGCACGTTGACTTGGATAGAAAAGTAAGTGATCAGTGGTCTGGCACACCACAGTCTGGCCAAGTATTCCCACCCACTCCTGTAACCGCCTGCAACACTTTCCCCTTGATTAAGGGATTAGTAGTATAGGATTTAAAGGATTGAAGTTTTATGTTTCTGATAGTTCTCAGGTCTTCAGATAGTAATCCCGGTCCCCTCTATTTCTTAAGGTTAAGCGATGTTGAATAGATACACAATTTCAGACAGGTCACAGTTGCACAGGTACGCTAAGGCACGCCATGGCTCAAAGGTGTGGTAGCACCCCCCAGGCCAGCAGGCTAAACTCTGCTGTGGTGTGAAAGTGAAGGGGTTCCCATGGGGAGTCACCGACAGGCAGCCTTGATCTCTGATGGATCTAAAGAAAGAGATTGTGGCTAATCCTGGCATACCTCCCAACTTTGTACCTCATTCCCTAACATTCCTGGCTGCCCCTATCCAGTCGCACCTCATTTCAATTTTTTTGAAAACTGTGGTAAAATGCTCATGCATTTTAGTTTCCATGTAGAAGTGTATGCTGCATTAGAAAGAATCGTTGATAGGGAAGGAAAGTCATTTTGCCTTGTTGTATGTATTTGTGTTCCTGGACGAGAATCCTTGGTAAAGACAGAATGAACATTCAGAATTACACCTTGGTTATATTTCTTAGCTGCATTTCAGAAAAACAGATAACTTCAGTGGGCACATAAACTGTTGGGTCTGATCTGATTAAAGATGCATGGGAAACACACCGACTTTGCTTTCATTACCACTTGAAGGTCTTTATTTGCCAAGTTGATTGGTGCCAAGAGCAGGTCCATGGTCTCTTCCCAGTGTTCCCCTTATGAGCTGACACAAAATTATAAGTTCATGGCACCAGCTGTGTATCTGTGTGGAAATCTTGATAAATGGAATGTAGAGGGATGAGAGGGAATGGGGTGGTGTGAGTTGGTTTAAACAAGAGCACTTGCCATGAAAATCAAACCAGATCTTCTCTGGGAGTTGAAGTTATCGGTCAAATTTCCTTCCTGTTTTCTTTTCATGTTCTTTGTTTTGCTTGCCTGATCCCCTACTTTGTGGTTCTCATGGACTCGGAAGTAAAACAATACCACAGAAGAAAGCAAACCCAGCTTGCAATGTCCTGTCTGAGCCAAACCCAAGAAACATTGGAAATCTCCATTGCCAGCTAGAATTGTTTAGATTCACAACCCATTAGCCAGACCAAAGAAGTTTGGAGTGATAAGCAGGCCTCCTTTGCATGAACCTTTGCAAAGTTTGTGTTAATTATTTCACTCCTCTGTCAGTGACACTGAATTTTGGCTTAAACTTTATTTTTTAGCACTATTAAGTATTACACTTCCAATAACTCAAAAAATATTTCATTACAGTGTGTGAAATATTGTACTAATTCTTTCCCCTCAAGCAAATATCAAAGTTCAATTAGAGCCAGTATGCATTTGAGAGTCTATAATCAATAAATATCCTTATGCTAGTATAAGTACAAGGGTGTAATGATGTTTTAAGATCACACTCAGTGGGCCGGCACCACGGCTCAATAGGCTAATCCTCCACCTGCGGTGCCGGCACCCTGGGTTCTAGTCCTGGTCGGGGCGCCGGATTCTGTCCAGGTTGCTCCTCTTCCAGTCCAGCTCTCTGCTGTGGCCTGGGAGTGCAGTAGAGGATGGCCAAGGTCCTTGGGACCTGCACTCGCATGGGAGACCAGGAGAAGCTCCTGGCTCCTGGCTTCAGATCAGCGCAGTGCTCTGGCCACAGCGTGCTGGCCGCAGCGGCCATTGGAGGGTGAACCAACGGTAAAGGAAGACCTTTCTCTCTCTCTCTCTCTCTCTCTCTCTCTCTCTCACTGTCCACTCTGCCTGTCCAAAAGAAAAAAAAATCACACTCAGTGGGGTCTTAGTTAATATTTAGCAACTTTGTGTCCCCTAGTCAATAGCCTTGATTGGTGGTGTATTTCCATTTCCATGGTGTAAGGACTTTCACTGTGTCTGATTCCAAGCTAATAACAAACATGTACTTGCTGACCATATAATTGGGAAAAGCTATAACAAGCTCTTATAGGCTCTTACCAGGTGCCAGCGTTGTGTTCACATTTCACCTGGCTTTAAGTAGCTGATACAAAGAGATACTAGGCTCCTTGCCCTTGTTATAGGACCAATTGGGAGAAGAGCTGGGAAATGAATTGGGGATCACAACCTAGGTACCTACATATTAATTATCTGTGGGATCATGTATAAACACTGTGACCTCTAGAGGATCACTCGCAATTTATGAAATTAAAGGAAAATCATGATATTTGTTTCCATATCTCTCTCTTTTTTTTTTTTTAATAAAGGAAGGGCTCCTTTTGTTTGTTTGTTTTTTGTTTTTCAGACAGGCAGAGTTAGACAGTGAGAGAGAGAGAGAGAGAGAGAGAGAGAGGAGACAGACAGAGAAAGCTCTTCCTTCCATTGGTTCACCCTCCAAAATGGCTGCTACGGCTGGCAAGCTGTGCTGATCGGAAGCCAGGAGCTAGGTGCTTCCTCCTAGTCTCCCATGCAGGCGGGTGCAGGGCCCAAGCACTTGGGCCATCCTCCACTGCCTTCCTGGGCCACACCAGGGAGCTGGACTAGAAGAGGAGCAACCGGGACAGAACCAGCACCCCAACTGGGACTAGAACCCGGAGTGCTGGCACTGCAGGTGGAGAATTAGCCAAGTGAGCTGCAGTGCTGGCCAATCCATATCTCTTTTTCACTGACTATTAAAAAGCTACCTTAAGGTTCTAATTTATGGAAGAGAAAGTGGAAGTTAAAATGTTGCTGACAGGATCGGCACTGTGGCATAGCAGCATCCCATATGTAGTGCCAGCATCCCATATGGGCACTGGTTCAAACCCCTACTGCTCCACTTACAATCTAGCTCCCTGTTAATGCACCTGGGTAATCAGCTGAAAATGGTCCAAATCCTTGGGCGCCTGCACCCACATTGGAGACCTGGAAGAAACTCCTGGCTCCTAGTCAGATTACCCCAGCTACAGACATTTGGAGAGTAAACCAGCAGATAGAAGCTATCTCAGCTGGCGCCGCAGCTCACTAGGCTAATCCTCTGCCTGTGGCACCAGCACCCAGGTTCTAGTCCCGGTCGGGGCGCCAGATTCTGTCCCAGTTGCTCCTCTTCCAGTCCAGCTCTCTGCAGCCTGCAGCAGGTAAAGCTAACGGCTTTAGTGCTGGCATCCATATGGGCACCAGTTCTAGACCCGGCTGCTCCACTTCTGATCCAGCTCTCTGCTATGGCCTGGGAAGGCAGTGGAAGATGGCCCAAGTCCTTGGACTCCTGCACCTGCATGGGAAACCCAGAAGCTCCTGGTTTCTGACTTCGGATCAGCGTAGTTCCGGCCATTGCGGCCATTTGGGGAGTGAACCAGCGGATGGAAGGCCTCTCTCTCTCTCTCTCTCTCTCTCTCTCTCATTTTCTCCCCCTATCTTTGCCTCTCCTTCTCTGGGTAACTGTGACTTTTAAGTAAAATAAATAAATCTTTAAAGAAAAAATGTGGTTGACTTCTTGTGTGTTCCCTTGTCCCAGAGATAGGAAGAATAGCAGCTCTTATATAGTGAGGTGACTCTTATGACCACACTCTCTTAAACTTGTACATCCCAAATTTAGATGAAACCATGTACTGTACAGCATCTGCATTTCCAATCCAAGATAAATTCATTAAGTTATGACATACTATTTTAGTTCTACTAACCAAAAATCTGCAATATTTGTCTGGATAATCTTAGGTTACACAAATATCACAACAAATACTGCAGAAATAAAAAGAATCATCAGGAATTACTAAAAATATCTATATGTCAACAAATTGGAAAATCTAGAAGAAATGGATAGATTCTGTGACAATAAAGTATATCAAAATTGAGTCATGAACACATAGAAAACCTAAGCAGACCAATAACCAAGATGGAGTATGAATAAGTCATAAAGATGCTCTCAACAAATAAAAGCCTAAGACTGAATGGCTTTACTGCTGAATTCCACCAGATAGTTAAAGAATAACTAATTCCAGTTCTTCTCAAGCTATTCCAAACAATTGAAAGGGAGGGAATCCTCCCAAACTCCCCCTCTGAGGCCAACATCACCTTAGTTCTAGAACCAGAAAATATACAACAGAGAAAGAGAAGTAAAGACTAATACCCCTGATGAACATAAATCCTCAACAAAATGCTAGCTAATCATATCCAACACACATAATAAAGATTATTCACCAGACAAGTAGAACTTATCCTTGATAAGCAGGGATGGTTCAACATTTGCAAATCAATAAATGTGATATATCACGTTAATAAACTGAAGAATAAAAATTGTTTATTTCAATAAATGCAGAGACATCATTTGATAAAATACAACATATTTCATGATGAAAACCTTAAACAAATTAGGTATAGAAGGAATATTCTTCAATACCATCAATGTACTTCATGACCTACCCACAGCTAGCATCTTACTGAATAGGGAAAAATTGTAAGCATTTCTACTAATATCTGGAACCAGAAAAGAATGCTCACTTTCACCATTGCTATTCAGTATAGTCCTGGAAATTATGGCCAGAGCCATTAGGCAAGAAAAAGAAATCAAAAGGATACAAGTTGGGAAGAAGGAAGCCAAACAATCCCTATATGCAGAGAACATGATTCTATATATAGGGGATCCAAAAGAGTCTAAGATCCTACTGGAACTAATTGAAGAGCTTGGTAAATTTGCAGGGTATAAAATCAACACACAAAAATCAATAATCTTTGTATACACAAAGAGAATGAATTTCTAAGATCAATCCCATTCATAGTAGCTACAAAAATTAAATAACTTGAAATACATTTAACTAAGGATGTGAGAGACTCTACAATGAAAAAAATTAAGAGGGGGAGTAGGATAGAAGGGAGAAATGGTGGAAGCATGAGCAGGAGGGAGGTTAGGGTAAGACGTTTGTATAGGTTAAATGAAATTTTAAAAAGAAAAAAAGAAAAAATAATAATGAAAAAATTTCAGTAGAAAATTTTAAAAAGCACAAATGTCAGAATAAATAAACATATTCTAGGAGCTTGTAGACTATGAAGAGTTATGTCATAGTCTCTGACATTAAAAACCTTAACATTTAGTTATAAAGAAAGACTACTATAAAGGGTCAACAGCTAAATAATATCCACATACTAGAAATTTCAGGCAGTAGTGTACAATTGATTTCCAAATAATGCCTCTAAAATCTTTAAAGTTCTGAAGAAGATAAAGATGAAATGCGAGCATTTATTGAAAGAGGAATATTTTTGAACAGGTTTTAGAAAGAGAAATGACATAGATAAGGAAACCCAAGAATGAGTAGACAGGTGCTATGAACTAAGTTATGTTCTGTCAGAATTCAGAATTCAATTCATTCATTGAAACATTAATCTCCTTGTCCCCCAACACATATTCAACTGTATGGGAGCTGGGAGGTGACAGAAGCTATATTAGGTCATATATGTGGAGTCCTGTTCTGATAGAAATGATGTTCTTATAAATGAGGAAGCAACACCAGAGGTCTCTAACACTTGTGAGGACACAACAAAAACAGCTATCTTCAAGACAGGAAGAGAGCCCTCACCAGAAACCAAGCTCTGCCAGAACCTTGATCTTAGACTTTACAGCTTTCCAAAGAGTGAAAAGGTAAATGTTTACTGCTTAAATCACCAGGCTATGGCATCTTGTTATAGTGCACTAAATGATGAACACAATAGCAGTCATTTAAAAAGAATAGAGGAGTAAGTGATTTTTCTTACAAAATCTATGTTTCACATTTTGACAACTCAGTAGATGATCTTGGAGTTGAATGTTTAGAAAATATGTTAAAAACAACAGAAGATAAATCAGAATAAGGTTGAAAGTCACTTTGAATGCCACTAAGAAATTTGTACTTTATCTTTTAGCAAATGTTTCTGAACAGAAGAATGATATGTCCAGTAGCGAAACAGCACTTTACCAAGGACGCTTCCATAGTAGTGGAAAAGATGAATTTTAAATAGCAGAGAGAAAGTTTCAAGGTTGTTGTAGTAAAACGTTTAACATTTAATGCCAGGGAAAACCATTTTCTTTTCTTTCTTATTACATATTTTATTTATTACTATATAGAGAAGACATTTCATGAATTTCTTAGACATGATGGCAAGAATACAATATGTTACTGATTTCCTCCTTCCTCCCCTTCTTTCCTTTAATGTTTTGCAATAACACACTTTCAGTTTACTTATAATGATAGGCCCAATGCTCCTCTCAACAAAGAGCTCTACAAGTAAAAGGTAGATGGGGTATAGACCATGGTTGTAGAAAACAATCAAATCACAAGATGTCAGGTTAGCTTGATATACATTATTTTTTATACTATATATATTAACTACAACCAATCAGAAAAAACAATTTATATTTGTGTGTTTGGGACTGGCTTATTTCACTAAGCATGGTAGTTTCCAGTTGTGTCCATTTTGTTGCAAAAGACAGGATTTCATTCTTTTTAGTGGTTGAATAGTATATTCCATCATGCATTCATACATTTTTTTATCTAGTCATAATTTGATGGAAATCTGTGTTCAATTGATATTTTAGCTATTGTGAACTGAGCTGCTATAAACTTGGGGGTGCAGATAAATCATTCATATGCTGATATAATTCCTTGAGTGTATATTCGCAGGAGTGGGATAACTGGATGATATGTAGACCTATTTTCAGATTCTTCAGGAATCTCCAGACTATCCATCACAAGGGTTGTACTAGTTTACATTCCTGCCAATAGTGGATTAGGGTACCTTTTCTCCATATCCTTAGCAGTAGTTGTTAATTTTTTTTGGAATATTAGCCATTTTAATTGTGGTGGGGTGAAGCCTTACTGTGTGTTTTTTTTTTAAAGATTAATTTATTTGATGGAGCCAGCACTGTGGTGTAGCTGGTAAAGCGACCACATGCAGTGCCAGCACCCCATATGGGCGCTGGTCAGAGTCCCGGCTGCTCCTCTTCTGCTCCAGCTCCTGCTATGGCCTGGAAAGCAGTGGAAGATGGGCCAAGTGCTTGGGCTCCTGCACCTGAGTGCGAGACCCAGAAGAAGCTCCCGGCTTCTGGTTTTGGATTATCTCAGCTTCAGAAATTACTGCCTTTTGGAGAGTTAGCCAGTGGATGGAGGACCTGTTTCTCTCTGTCTCTGCAAGTAAATAGAATTTAAAAACAAGAATAATTTATTTGAAAGGCTGAGCTACAGAGAGTGTGTGTGGGGAGAGAGAGAGAGAGCGAGAGCAAGAGAGACCTTCCTTCCATCTACTGGTTCACTCCCCAAATGGTTGCTTCAGCCAGTTTTGGGCCATGCCAAAGCCAAGGAGCCAGGAGCTTCATCTGTGTCTACTACATGGGCATAGGGGCCCAATACTTAGATCATCTTCTGCTGCTGTCCCATACACATTATCAAGGAGCTAGATCAGAAGTGGAGCAGCCCAAACTTGAACTGGTGCCCATATGGGATGCCAACACTTCATACAAGAGTTTAATTTGCTGCATCACTGCACTGACCCCATTATTGTGGTTTTCATTTGCATTTCCCTCGTGGTTGGTGATCCTCAGCATTTTCTGATGTGTCTGTTGACCATTTGTATTTCATCCTTTGAAAAATGCCTGTTCCTGACTTTGGCAAACTTCTTAACTGAGTTGTTTGCTTTGTTGTTACGAGTTTTTTGTGTTTCTTACATTTCCTGAACATTAATCCTTCATCAGATGCATACTTTGCAAATATTTTCTCTCATTCTGTTTGTCCCTTTTTCACTTTTTTCAAATGTTTTCCCTGTGATACCAAAGCTTCTTAGCTTGATGTAATCCCATTTGTCTATTTTTGCTTCAGTTACCTGTACCTTTGGGGTCTTATCCAAGAAGTCTTTGCCTATGTCAATGTCTTGTGGTGTTTCCCTTGTTTTCCCCTATTAATATGATGGTTTCAAGTCTTAGGTTTAGGTCCTTGATCCAGTGTGAGTTGATTTTTGGTTAGGGTGTAAGGCGGGGACCTTGTTTCATTCTTCTGGATGTGGAGATTCGGTTTTCTCACCACCATTTATTGAGGAGAATGTGCTTTTCCAGGGAGTGATTTTACTTTGTGTGTCAAAGATTAGTTGGTTGCAGATATGTTCATTAATTTCTGGAGTTTCTATTGTGCTCCATTTATCCACATGTCTATTTTTGTGCCAGTACCAGGCTGTTTTTATTGTAACTGTCTTGTAGTATGTCTTGGAATCTGATATTATGATGCCTCTAGCTTTGTTTATACTGTTTAAGACCACTTTAACTATTTGGCATCTATTATACTTCCACTTGGATTTTTGAGTTGTTTTTCTAAATCTGAGAAAAACATCCTTGGTATTTGATGGGGATCACATTGAATCTGTAAATTGCTTTGTGTAGTATGAACATTTTGATGATATTAATTTTTCCAATCCATGAACATGGACGATTTTTCCATTTTTTTGTGTTTTATTATTATTCTTTTTTTGTTAATGATTTATTTATTTATTTGAAAGGCAGAGTTATAGAGACCCAGAGATGATAGAGATAGAGATAGAGATAGAGATAGAGATAGAGATAGAGATACAGGAAGAGGTCTTCCATCTGATGATTCACTCCCCAGATGGCTGCAATGGCTACAGCTGTCTTTATTTCATCTTTACTTATAAATGAGAGGTTTTTTAGGTACAATATTCTTGGTTGACAGGTTGTTATTTTTTCTTTAAAGACCTAGCTATATCTATCCATTCTCATCTAAATTGTAGGATTTCTGATGGGAAATCTGTACTTGATCTGATTGGATATCCTTTAAAAGTAATCTGACATGTCTCTCTGACATCTGTACTTCAGGTTTTACTTTAGAAAGTTTGAATGTAATGTGTCATTGTGAAGATCTTCTCTGACCCTGCCTATTTGGGGTTCTATGAACTCCCTGTATTTGGATGTTCATATCATTCTCCAAAATAGGGACATTTTCTGCCTTTAGTTCACTAAAGAAGTTCTCTAAATCATTCTGTTTTACCACTCCTTCAGGAATTCCTATGACACATATTTTTGTTCATCTGATGGTATCCCATATATCCTGACCACTGTTTTTTGTCTGATTTTTTCCTTTTATTTTTTTTTTTTCTGTCTGATTGAGATATTTCAGAAGATGTCTTCTGGGTCAGATATTCTTTCTTATGCATCATTGAGTCTGTTATTCACGCTTTCACTGTGTTTTTATTTGACATGGTGAATTCTTCATTTCCAATTTTTCAATTTGATTCTTTTTTTTATTTGACAGGTAGTTATAGACAGTGAGAGAGAGAGAGAGAGAGAGAGAGAGAGAGAGAGAGAGAGAGGAAGGTTTTCCTTCCATTGGTTCACTCCCCAAATGGCCACCATGGCCGGACCCAAGACGATCCGAAGCCAGGAGTCAGGTGCTTCTTCCTGGTCTCCCATGCGGGTGCAGGAGCCCAAGCACTTGGGCCATCCTCCACTGCCCTCCCTGGCCACAGCAGAGAGCTGGACTGGAAGAGGAGAAACCGGGACTAGAACCCGGTGCCCATATGGGATGCCGGCGCTGCAGGTGAAGGATTAACCAAGTGAGCCACTGCACCGGCCCTCAATTTGATTCTACTTTAATATTGCTGTATACCAGCAGAATTTCTCATCCATGCTATGTAGACTTCCTTAACTAATGTGCTTGCTTCTTTGTGTTTTTGAGTAATCTTTTTTATTTATATATTTTATCTAAGGTATAGAAATTTCATATATTTCCTTTATACAATATTAGTTATGTAGTAGCACTTCGTCTTCTATGCTCCCTCCCACCCATGCTCCAACTGTTCCTTCCCGTGCTCTTGATATCCCACTCTTAATTTTTACAATGATCTTTTTTCAGTAAATTTAATGATTATATAATTAATCTTGCCCAAAATAAAAGACTTCAACAAATAGTATAAGAAGATAAAACAAAACAAAACAAAACAAAACTCTGTTCCTAAACAGAAGAGACAAGGGCTATTAACAATCATTTTTTCTCAAGATGTTTATTTAACTCCAATAAATTATATTTCAGTTACTCTATTAGTTACCTCACATCAGGGAGAATGTATGATATCTGTTTTTCGGGACTTGCTTGTTTCAGTAAGTCTAATGGCTTCCAGTTGCAACCATCTTTTTGCAAAAAAATAGGACTTCATTTTTTTTTTTTTATAGCTGAGTAGTATTCCACAGTGTATGCACACCATGCTTTCCTTATCTAGTCATTAATTGATGGACATCTTGGTTGATTCCATATCAGATAATATGAATTGAGTTACAAAGAATATGGGGACACAGATAATTATTTCATACACTGATTTCTTTTGGTTTGGGTAAATTCCCAGGAGTGGGATGACTGGGTCATGTGGTAGGTCTTATTCAGCTTTCTGAGATATCTCCATACTGTCTCTTGCACAGTGGTTGCAGCAGTTTACATTCCCACCAACAGAGGACCAGGGTACTTTTCCCCCCACATTCTTGCCAGCATTTGTCATTTGTTGATTTCTATAGGTGGGCCATTCTAACCTGAGTGAGCTGAAACCCCATTGTGGTTTTGATTTGTATTTCCCTGGTGGCTTGTGATCCTGAATATGTTCTCCAGTGTCTGTTGGCCATTTGAATTTCCTTCTTAAAGAGTACCTGCCCAAGTCTTTTGCCCGTTTCTTAACGGGATTGTTTTGTTATTGTTGAATTTCTTGATATCTTTAGTTTTTAGATGTTGACTCTTTATCAGTTGCTTAGTTTGCAAATATTTATCCTATACTGACAGTTTGCTCTTCACTTTGCTGTGTTTCTTTTGCAGTGCTGACCTTCTCAGCTTTATGTAATCCCATTTGTCAATTTTGGCTTTGATTGTTTGTGCTTCCGGGGTCTTTTCCAAGAAGTCTTTGACTATACCAACAGTCTAGCAGAGTTTCCCCAATATTCTTTAATGATTTGATGGTTTCAGGTCATAGATTTAGTACTTTGATTCATTTTTAGTGGTTTACAGATTTGAGTGATTTACAAATGTTGAATGCATACCAGGGATAAATACTACTTGGTCTGGGTGAATGATCTCTCTGATGTGTTGTCAGGTTCAATTAGCTTGTATTTTCTTGAGGGTTTTTGTATACATGTTCATCAGGGATATTGTCTATAGTTCTCTTTCTCTGATGTAACTTTTCCTGGCTTAGACATTAAGATGCGACAGGCTTCATAAAAAGAGTTTCAGAAGTTTCCATTGCTTTAAATAGTTTTGAATAGCTTGTGAATAATTATAATTAGTTCTTCTTTAAATGTCTGGTAGAATTCAGCAGTAAAACCATTTGGTCCTGGGCTTTTCTTTCTTAGGAGGAATCTTTATTACTGATTCAATTTCTGTCTTGGTTATTGGTCTGTTTATGTTTTCTGTCATAATGGCTCAATTTAGGTAAGTTGTATGTGTCCAGGAATCTATCCATTTCTTCTAGGCACCAGTTTGTTGGCATACATCTTTTTGTAGTAATTTCTAATGATTCTTTTTATTTCTGTGGTGTCTGTTGTTACATTTTCTATTTCAACTCTGTTTTTATTGATTTGGGTCTTCTCTCTCCTTTTTTTGGTTAGTTGTATCAAGCTGTATCAATTTTGTGTATTTTTTCAAAAAAATCAGCTCTCCATTTCATTGAGTTTTTTGTATTTTTTATTTCAATTTTGTTTATTTCTTCCCTAATTTTAATTATTTCTTTCCTCCTACTAATTTGGGGTTTGGTTTGTTGTTGTTTTTCTAGGTCTTTTTTTTAAAGATTTATTCATTTATTTTAAAGTCAGAGCCACACAGAGAGAGGAGAGGCAGAGAGAGAGAGAGAGAGAGAGAGAGAGAGAGAGGTTTTTCATCCATTGGTTCACTCTCCAATTGGCTGCATTGGCCAGAGCTGTGCCAATCTGAAGCCAGGAGCCAGGAGCTTCTTTCGGGTCTCCCACATGGGTACAGGGGCCTAAAGACTTGGGCCATCTTCTACTGCTACCCAGGCCACAGCAGAGAGCCGGATCTGAAGAGGAGCAGCTGGGACTAGAACCCACACTCATATGGGATGTCGGCACTTCAGGCCAGGGTGTTAACCCGCTGTGCCACAGTGCCAGCCCCTTCTAGGTCTTTGAGATGCATTGATAGCTAATTTATTTGGTACCTTGCAAATTTCTTCATGTAGGCACCAATTGTTATAAATTTCATTCTTAATACTGCCTTTGCTATATCCTTTTAATTTTGGTAAGATGTATTGTTGTCTTCATTTGTTTCCAAAATTTTTTTTATTTCTCTTAGATTTCGTCTATGACCCACTGTTCATTCAGGGACATGTTATTCAGTGTCTATGTGTTTCTATATGATCTAGAGATTCTTGAGTTGTTGACTTCCAGCTTTATTCCATTGTGGTCCAAAAAATGCATGGTGTTCTTTCAATTTTTTTGAATTTGCTGAGATTTGCTTTATGGACTAGCATATGGTCTATCATAGAGCATGTTCCATGCACTACTGAGAACAATGTGTATTCTGCCACTAGGGGATGAAAAGTTCCATAGATATATGTTAGGTCCATTTGGTCTATATTGTCAATTAACTCTGTTGTTTCCTTGCTGATTTTCTATCAGTTTGATCTGTTCATTGCTGAAAGTGGGGTATAGAACTTCCCTGTTACTATTGTATTGTAGTCTATGTCTGCCTTTAGATCCATTAACATTTCTTTTTAGTAGCCAGGCACCCTGTAATTAGGTGCATATACATCTTCCTGTTGAGTAGATCTCTTAATCTTTACATAGTGCCCTTCTTCATCTCTTTTAACAGTTTTTATGCTAATGTCTATTGTGTCTGATATTAGGAAAGCAACACTTGCCTTTTTTTTGCTTTCCATTAGCATGGAATATCTTTCCATCTTTCACTTTCAGTCTGTGTGCATCTTTTATGATGAGATGCCTTTCTTGTAGGCAGCAAATAGGCCATGGCCTTTTTTTTTTTTTTTTTTTTTTTTTTTTTTTTTTTTTTTTTTAAATCCATTCAGCCAGTCTGTATTTTTTAACTGGAGAGTTGAGGTCATTTACTTTCAAGGTGACTATTGATAAGTAACACCTTTGCCCTGCCACTTTTCCATAAATATTCCTATATTTACTTTGGATTTCTTTTGTACTTCTGATGGGGGATTTTCTGCCTTTTCATTCTTTCATATTGATGGATATCTTTCTGTGTTTCTGTGTGTAGCCCTTCCTTAAGTATCTTTGGTAAGGCTGGATGAGTGGTGAGTAATTCTTTCAATTTCTGATTGTTATGTAAGGTCTTTATTTTACCTTCACTCATAAGTGAGAGCTTTGCAGGTTACAGTATTCTGGGGGGAATAGTTCTTTTAAGACTTAGACTATGGGGACTGGTACCATGTCTCATTTAGTTAATCCTCTGCCTGCAGTGCCAGCACCCCGGGTTCTAGTCCTGGTCAGGGCACTGGATTCTTTCCTGGTTGCTCCTCTTCCAATCCACCTTTCTGCTCTGGCCCAGGAAGGCAGTGGAGGATGGCCCAAGTCCTTGGGCCCTGCACCTGCATGGGAGAACAGGAGGAAGCACCTGGCTCCTGGCTTCGGATCGTTATAGCTCCAGCCGTGGTGGCCATTTGGAGAGTGAACCAATGGAAGGAAAACCTTTCTCTCTGTCTCTCTCTCTCTCACTGTCTAACTCCATCTTCAAAAAAAAAAAAAAAAGACTTAGACTATGTCTCACCATTCCATTCTTGCTTGTAGGGTTTTTGATGAGAAATCAGCTGGATATGCTCTGAAAGTAATCTGGCATTTTTCTCAAGCACATTTTAGAGTCTTTTCTTTATGTTTAACTGTGGAGAGCTTGAGTACAGTGTGTTTCTGATCATGTCTATTAAAAGTTCTATGTGCTTCGTCTACTTGGACATTGCTTTATTTCTCCAAATTGGGGAAGTTTTCTGTAATTATTTCACTAAAGGGCCTTCTAATCCATTCTCTCTTTCTACATCTTCAGGAACTCTTAATACCCATATGTTGGGTCATTTGATTGTATCCAAAAAATCTCCAACACTGGTTTTAAATTTTCTATTTTCTTCTTGTGGTTTTTGGTCTGACTGAGGATTTCTGAAGATTTATTTTCTAAATTGGATATTCTTTCTTCTGCCTCACCGAGTCTATTGTTATGGCTTCCCACTGCATTTTGTATTTGATCTATTGAGTTCTTCATTTCTAATATTCATTTGACTTCTCTTCAAAATCTCAATTTCATGGGAAAATTTTTCATTCATGTCATTTATGGTTTTCTTTAGTTTGTGGATTTACTTCTGATTGCTATTGAGTAATCCTATGATAATTTTTTGAATTCTTTTTTTTTTTTTTTTTGACGGGCAGAGTGGACAGTGACAGAGAGACAGAGAGAAAGGTCTTCCTTTTGCCGTTGGTTTACCCTCCAATGGCCACCGCGGTAGGCGCGCTGCGGGCGGCGCACCATGCTGATCTGATGGCAGGAGCCAGGTGCTTCTCCTGGTCTCCCATGGGGTGCAGGGCCCAAGGACTTGGGCCATCCTCCACTACACTCCCTGGCCACAGCAGAGAGCTGGCCTGGAAGAGGGGCAACCGGGACAGGATCGGTGCCCCGACAGGGACTAGAACCCGGTGTGCCGGCGCCGCAAGGTGGAGGATTAGCCTAGTGAGCCACGGCACCGGCCTAATTTTTTGAATTCTATCTCCAGCATTTCATGAATCTCTTCATCTTCACATTCTAATATTGAAATGTTGCTGCGTTCCTTTTGGGAGAGTCATGGTGTCTTCCTTATTCTTGTTTCTTGAACTTCTGCTTTTATTTTTAGGCATTTGTGGATTCAATTGTTGTTTTTTTTCCCCCTCTGATGGTTTTATATTTGAACTGTGTCTCTGTGGTTTAGTGGAATGTCTGTGCTTTCAGTGAATATGAGAGGTCTTTGGTCAGAGTATCCAAGGAGCTCTGGTCAGTGCTCCAGTGTAGAGCGAGTATTCAGGGTAACACACAAATTGGGGATAGTAGTTCTCTTGTTAACAGAAGGGGAGTACAGAGTCATGTATTTTGGCTTGATCACTAAGTCACCTCCTCTTCTTCAAGCTGAACAATGCCCGGATGTTAGTCCCCATTGTGTTCAACACTCATTCATAGGAATGATTGCAGTCTTCCCAGTGATGACGGTTCCAGCTGCAATGAGCTGCTCTGGCAACCAAGGAGTTCTGAGAATGTGGCTCTATATCCATAGCTTTCCCAGACCTCCAGCCATACCCTGCCCTCTCTCACCCATTCACAGTATTTTCACAGTTTCAGCACTGAGGGCTCCCACGGAGAATGGATCTGAGAGAGTCTACTCTGCCCCACTAGCCTGTCCTGTCACAGAGAGACTGAGGGGTTCCCAGAGCTGTTGCCTTGTGTGTTTTGCCCAGCCAGATTGAGTTCAGTTCACCAGTCAGTGGGGAACATGGATTTTTCCACCTGGTAAAATTCTTATTTCACAAGCATGCACAGTACCCCCTAGCAGCAACCCTACTCCTTTCACAATTGTGCTGAGCAGGTACAAGAGTCCCTATTGGCAGCACCTCCCTTTGGCGGGGTTGACTCCCCCTTCCTGCCCTCTACTGGGTGGGCGCAGCAGAACTGTTGTTGTTGCCCCAATGGCTAGGTAGGGGCAGACCCCACCAGTTGTCTCGAAGTGCTGTGGTTGCCCCTGCTGACGGTCCCCTCTAGCTGCTGTGTGTGCACAGAAGAGCTGGTGCAGCTTCTACTGTTTATGTCAGAAATGGCACCTGCCTTCTGATGTGGAGGGGGAAGAAGTGGAGAAAAATGTGCCACCATCTGCACTCCCCCGCCCCAGCCATGAGCAGTCACCAAGCTCCCTTGAGGGTTCCAGGCTGGACTCAAACACGGGTACAGTCTACTAGGCTTTCCTTCCAGCTGTATCAACAGCAGCATGGGCCAATGCAGTTTGACCTCATCCTGCTAGTCAGTGCAGGCTGCTGGGTTCTTTGTTGTGTTCAGGTTCAGTCCTCCCTGCTTGTCACTGCGCAGCTGTGTCGTCCATTCAGGTTCTGACCATTCCCTCTGCTTTCACAAGGCCTCCCACTGCAGTTTTCCCTGCAACCTTTCACTTTTTTTCTTCTAAGTTCGTGGAGCCAAGAGCAGACCCCACCCATTGCTATTCCGCCATCTTGCCTTCCCCTGTTTTTAAATAATCTTAAAATCATTGTTTTGAATTCCTTTTCCAGTTTGTTGTCAAACTCCTCATCTTCAAATTCTAATATTGAAGTATTATTTTATTTCTTTTGTGGAGTCATAGGGTCTTCCTTGTTCATGTTTCTTGTATTTCCATGTTTACTTTTATGCATCTGGGTTAACCATTGTCAATATCTCTTCCCAAACCTTTGTCCTTGGGAATGTGCCTCTGAGGGTTTAGTGAATAGCCCCTCCCAGCACACACATCTGGATATTTATTTTCAATTTATCTAAAAAGTGTTTTTTTAGTCATTCACATTTTTGCCTTTCTGCTCCAAAACTTAGCAAATCCAACCATTAGTTTCATTTTTCTGCTATTTTTTCTATCCTATAATAAGTCACACATACATTATTTGTTGTTGTTTAATACACAAACGTGTATTAAAACCAACTAAATTCCAAGCTCTTTTATAAATGAGCAAAACAGCAAGACAAAGCAGAATTTCCCTGTTTCCATCAGCTTACATTCCAATAGAGACAAATAATAAATAAAATAAAAATGGATCAGTATCATGTATTAGTATATAATGCACTTATATACCTTATGACAGAACATACAAAATATAAATTGCATGCCATATGACTGTTATAAACCTTAATGTATCTTAGAGAACTCTTCCATAGTTCCATGAAAAAGAAAAATCACAACACAAAAAGAGGAATTAAATATTGCTGGGGAGAATAGAATGACTGAAAAGGTGACATATAAGTCAAGACTTGTACCTGCATCTCATATTGGAAATCAATACAAGCCTTTTTAAACTGGAGGTTTTAAATAATACATAATGGGAAGATTTCTGTAGCAAGAATACAGCAATTAAGGCTCATACAGTGTGCTAGTGCCATTGAGAAGAGAGCAATGGAAGGAAAATTGTTAAAGATTATCAACAGCTATGAGTCTAACTTACTCTTGTCTTTTGCTCTCCATATTTAGGAAGGTGGCTGGGCTTTCAAAATTAAAGTAATGAAAGTCTTAAATCTCCATTTTCTGGAGTTTCAAAGAATGAATAATGGTGAAAATTGTGGGTTTTTTTGAAACCAACCCAAAAAGACTATATATATATATGTGTGTGTGTGTGTGTGTGTGTGTGTATACATATATACACACACATACACACATATATATAATATGTATATGTAATGAAATTCTATTTGTAGTGAAAACAGAAAACAGTAATTTCCCTAAATCACAGTCTGGAAGATTACCTGACAAATAGTCTGAAATTCAGACACACTGAGGAAAGTTGTTATGAGCCAAAATAAATTAATATCTTCACATCTAGAGTAAGATGTAGAATTCTATAAAAGTAAATGAGAGTCTTGTGGGAATATGTGTGGGTTGAAGTAATAGTATCTCTGTGAGACACAAGTTTCCTTTAAATCTGGGATCCTAGATGTGAAAAATTAACTAGATATGAAGCAAACTTAAAAAGAAACAAAAGGGCTGGCATTGTGGCATGGTGGGTAAATGTTGGCAACCCATATGGGCTCCAGTTCCTGTCCTGGCTACTCCACTCCTGATCCAGCTCCCTGATAATAGTCTGTGAAAAGCAGAATAGGATTACCCAAATGTTTTGAACCCTGCCATGCACTTGGGAGATCTGGAAGAAGCTCCTGGCTCCTGGCTTCTGCCTGATTCAGGGATGGCTGTTGCAACCATCTGGAGAGTTAGCCAGCAGATAAAGGATTCTATGTGTGTGTGCGTGTGTGTGCACACGTGTGCATGTAACTTTGACTCTCAAATAAATAAATATTTTTTAAAAAGAAACATAAAATACTAGCCTCTAATTAAATTTAATGGCATATAAATTAAATAGATTCAATAGCTGAGCAGAAGAGAAACAGGAGAAATAAGAAACCTCATTTCACATCATGCTAATTTATCTGTATGTTGTGTCCACTTCAGGAACAATGTGGCCCTAAGGCATGGAACATAAAAGATAGGGTGATTGAGTCTGTGATAATACATCTCATTTAAAATTTCCAGTAATTCATGACTAGAGCCTAGGGAGATTACTGACGCCATGAACAGGAGTGTCAAATTGTTAAGTCAGCAACAGGAGTCACTGTGTACTTACACCCCATGTGGGATCTGTCCTTAATGTGTTGTCTAATGTGAAGTGATGCTATAACTAGTACTGAAACAGTATTTTTATACTTTGTGTTTCTGTGTGGGTACAAACTGATGAGGTCTTCACTAATTATATACTGAATTGATCTTCTGTATATAAAGAGAATTGGAAATGAAAAAAAGAACAACCTGGTGTTAAATTGGAAATGGCATAGAAAATTAATTAATTTTTTTAAAAAACTATTATATAGGATCTCTGTCTTTAATGTGCTGTACATTGTTATTTAATGCTATAATTAGTACTCCAATGGTAGTTTTTTCACTTTATGTTGCTTTATGGGCAAACTGTTGAAATCTTTACCTAATATGTACTAAACTGATCTTCTGTATATAAAGAGAATTGAAAATGAATCTTTATGTGAATGGAAGGGGAAAGGAAGTGGGAAAGGGGAGGGTTGCGGGTGGGAGGGAAGTTATGGGAGGGGGGAAGCCATTGTAACCCATAAGCTGTATTTTGGAAATTTATATTCATTAAATAAATGTTTAAAAAAATAAAAAAAAAATTTCCAATAATTCAAAACCTTTTTGCTGCTGAAATAATAGAATCAGAACTACATTTATTCAAGATGGGTAATGAGACTTCCACTTCTAGTCGATGTGGAACACCAGGGACCAGGCTCACATCCCCACCTAAAAATAATGAAACACTGGGCAAACACACACATGTAGTATAATGGTTTTCAAGCTGCTAGACAGAAGGGAATGGAAGATACTGATCACTGAGAGTCAGCAAATAAACAAAGACAACTCTACAATTGTCCTAGTTCCCAATTTTCAGTTAGTGGTGCAGGGAGGGAGAATTCAGGCAGAGTTTGATAACTTTCTTGAATTGAGGGGACAGATGCGGAGCCGGAGGTCATGGGAGATAGGTTTATAAGTCAATGGAACAGACACAAGAAATGGAAAGAGAGAACTCCAGAAATGTGTGGAGTGTTTTCTTCAAGGCATCAACTTTGTACTGATCAGCACATACATGTAAGGAACTGAGACTCAAAAGATTGAAGGAACACTCAGGAGCTCCATGTGGCTTAGAATATTTCCTGTTCTCAAAAACAAGACTGCCAGTTCTTGTAAATCACTACATTTAGTACAGCACCCAGAAGGATTTAGTTCTGTATTGGGAAAATTTTACCACAAGAGTAAGTACGGCAATCATCCTGTTTTCTAAAGCCTAAAAATCAAGATACAAAGGGATCAAATTATTCCCAAATAACTTAACTATGTCCCAGAATAAAATGCAAGAATATTTATAAGGATACGCAACCATCCAGCATTCAGCAAAATAAAATTGACAATATTTATCATCCAATGAAAAATGATCAGAATTGCAGACAGGCAGGGAAATACAACCCATGATGATGAATAAAATCAGTCAATAGAAACTGACTTAAGAATTGTAGAATTAGTGGACAAGGACTAGAAAGCAATTATTGCAACTATTCATATTTCTTACAAGGTAGAGGGTAGATACAGAATGTTATGTAGGGGCTTAGCAGAGATGAAAGACTGAGCCTGCACTGTGGCACAGTGGGTTAAGCCATTGCTTGTGACATGGGCATTGTCTATCAAAGTGTTGTTACATGCTCTGGCTTCTCTGCTTCTGCTCCATTTCCCTTCTAAGGCACCTGGGAAAGCAGCAGAAAATGGTTCAAGTACTTAGGCTTCTGCCAACAATGTAGGAGACCAGAATGGAATTCTTGGCTCCTGGCTTAAGCCTGGCCCTTTGGTGTGAACTATGGGCAATCTCTCTTTCTCACCCTCCCCTTTCTCTCTCTCTCTCTCTCATTTGCTTTTTTAAATGAATAAACCTTAAAAAAACTAAGAGACTAAAATTAATTTCCAAATGAGAAAACGACAATGCTTAAGATGACAAAGTTACTGTGGGTGATAGCAGTTTGGAAATTGCAGAGAATAGGTTACTGAATTTGAAGATGTGGCGATAGAAACAATTAAAATTGGAATAGAATTAAAAAGATAAAGAAGAAGAGGATAAAAAAGGATTGAGTGAAGGAAAAGATGAAAAAATAATCTTCAATGTGTGGAATAATTTATATATGTGTAATTGGAACCCTTGAAGAAGGAGAAGAGAAAATGGAAGGAAACATATTTACATAGTGAAGATTGAAAATTTACAAGTTCCATGAAAATTGTAAGCTCAAAATTCTAAAAAGTGCAATGAATCCCAAGCACAAGAAGCATGAAGAAAACTATAAGACATATTGCCAGCAAATTACTCCAAAACAGTGGCTGAGGGAAAGGCTTAAAAGAAGCCAGGGGGTGGACAATGCCATATATAGACAAAGATCAAAATTACGACAGACTTCTTGTCAGAACGAAGAGGAAGACTGCAGAGCAGTGTGATGTACTGAAAACCAAAACAAAGTCCAGAATCAGAGACAAACCCAAACCAACTTGGCAACCTGTAATTCCATAACCAACAAGATATCTTTTTAAAAAAGATATATTTATTTATTTTGAAACTAAGAGTTACACAGAGAGAGGGAGAGACACAGAGAGAAATGTCTTCCATCTACTGGTTCACTCCCCAAATAGCCACAATAGGTAGTGCTAGGCTACGCTGCATCCAGGAGCCAGGAGCTTCTTCCCTGGCTCCTACATAGGTACAGGGGCCCAAGTATTTGGGCCATCCTCCTCTACTTTCCCAGTGAATTAGCAGGGCATTGGATCAGAAGTGGAGCAGCTAGGACTGACACCCATATGGGATACAGGTGTTACAGGCCCTAGCTTTACCTGCTATGCCTCAGTGCTGGCTGGCCACACAAGAAGGTATCTTTTAAAGATGAAGGCAAATAAAGATATTTTCAAACATGAAGTGGATAACATACTTCATTGCTAGCAAATCTTTATTAAAACAGTTTTGGAAAATCCTTTAAGCATAAGGAAAATGATTCCATATATCAATTGGATTTACTCACGAAAAAGTATACCAGAAAGGAAATAAAATAAAAAAAATTAATCATCTGTTAAATCCCAAATAAAAGAATGTATGGTAATGTTTCTAATGTAACAAGAATTAAATTTCTGAAAATAATAGTACAAATTTCAAATGAAAACAAAGAGATACCAGTATGCATTTTCTAGAATAGTTAAAATTTTAAAAAATACCACGACAATTCTGATTGCTGGTGAGGAAGCAGAATGACAGGAACTCTATTCATTGCTGGATGGAATGCAAAATCACACAGCCCTATTGGAAGATAGCATGGCAAACTGTCATCTTAGCAATCTGAACTACTAAATATTTACCACACTTTTTGAAAATCTATGTTCACAAAAAATATGCATGTTTATAGCAGCATTATTTATAATCACCAAAAACAAGGAGCAATAAAGATTCATTAGCCCTTGAATGGCAAATGGTCAATCAAGCTATAGTACTTTCCTATTTATAATAAAGTATGACTCAGAAGGCAAGTATTGTGGCTTTGCAGGTTAAGCCAGTGCTTAAAAAACCTGCATTCCTTATTGGAATGATTCTTTCAAGTCCTGGTTATTCTGTGCTCCCAATCCAGCATCCTGCTAAAATACATGGGAGGCAGAGGATGATGAGCCAAGTATTTGGGTTCCTGCTGTGGACATGGGAAAACCAGATGGATCTTCTGGCTTCTGGATTCAACCCAGCCCAAATCAGGTATTGTGTGCATTTGATTTGAGGCATGAAGCAGTGGATGAAAGATTCTCTCTCTCTCCTCTCTCTCTCTCTCTCTCCTCTCTCCTCTCTCCTCTCTCTGCTGTCTCTCTCCTTTCTGTTCCTCAAATAAATAAAAAATAAGAAAAAAGTAACAAAAATAAGATACCAAGACAAGAAGAGATATGGAATAAATGTAAATGCATAGTTACATGAAAGAAGTCAATATAGAGTTGATACAGATTATATGATCCCAATTATGTGAAACATGAAGTTTTAGAAAACATAGGGCAATAGAATATAATGTCCACTGGTTGCCAGGAGTTAGAGGATAGAAGAGGCAAGAAATAAATGAAGCTCAAGAAATTTTTTTTTATTTGAAATATAGAGTTACAGGGATAGGTCTTCCATCCGATGGTTTATTCCCCAGATGACCACAACGGCTGGAGTTGTGATGATCCGAAGCCAGGAGCCAGGAGCTTCTTCCAGGTCTCCCAGGGGGGAGCAGGGGCCTGAGGACTTGGGCCATCTTCTACTGCTTTCCCAGGCCATAGCAGAGAGCTGGATTGGAAGCTGAGCAGCCAGGACTAGAATCGGTGCCCATGTGGGATGCCAGAGCTTCAGCCCAGGGTGTTAAACAGCTGCGCCACAACGCCGGCCCCAACTCAGGAGATTTTTTAGGGCAGTAAAATTTTTCTGTTTGACACTGTAGTGGTTGATACAAACTGCCATGTATTTTTCTAAACACATAGAACCATCATGAACTTTAATGTATAAAAATTAAATGTGTCTTTTAGGAGGTTGAGGGATTCCTGGAAGGAATGTGGACTATGCCAAAAAAATGCAAATATTTTTATATGTGCCTGAAACAACCTCACTGAAGGGGATGGGGCAGAAAGATGCTGATCTAAGTATGTGTGGAAATGACTAGAGGTGATAAGACTAAAAGAAAAAGTAACTGCATGGCCGGCGCTGCGGCTCAATAGGCTAATCCTCCACCTTGCGGCTCCGGCACATCGGGTCAGGTTCTAGTCCCGGTCGGGGCACCGGATTCTGTCCCGGTTGCCCCTCTTCCAGTCCACTCTCTGCTGTGGCCCGGGAGTGCAGTGGAGGATGGCCCAAGTCCTTGGGCCCTGCACCCGCATGGGAGACCAGGAGAAGCACCTGGCTCCTGGCTTCAGATCAGTGTGATGCGCCGGCCTCAGCGCGCTGGCCACAGCGGTCATTGGAGGGTGAACCAATTGTAAAGGAAGACCTTTCTCTCTCTCTCTCTCTCTCTCTCTCTCTCTCATTGTCCACTCTGCCTGTCAAAAAAAAAAGTAACTGCAAATGAGTACTATCCTCTGGTTGACAATGTCATTTCCCACAGGAAAATGGGCCAACAATTCTGAGAGTGCTATATGTTTGTACTGCTGTATTATAATTTTATAGATGAATTGTAGCAGCCATGTTTCTCACTTTGGAGTAGGAAATTACAGGTAGTTAGGGAAGAGGGTTATTGATCCATGGAATAATGGATGGGAGACATCAGTATAAGTTCATGTTTAGCTTACTATAAGTAAACATATCATCACATAATAGAAATATGTATAAATAGGTGCATATGCCCAAACTTGTACAGATGTATATTTTTTACTCTGTCAGCTGAGAGGACCTAAAACAAATGGCAGACATGTAGCCGTGAGCACACTCTGGTCCCAGATCTTGGTTTGTAAAACAATTTTTGAATAAAGGCATCTGCCATTCTCTTCTTTTTCACATTTTAACTAACTAAAGGTAACTACCAATCTTTTGATTTGCCTGTGATTAGTTTTATGAATAATAATGTTTGTATAAGGATCTCAGGAGTCAACTGTCAGGAAATGACTAGTATGGCAGAACTTATACTCCAGATAAGTAAGAAATTTACAATCATCAAGTGCAAACAGCTAAGATTCATACCCAAAAACTCCACCTGTTTGGAGGTTTTTAGTATAGCAGTGAAGATACCTCCCAGGATGCCCACATCCCATATCCACGTGCCTGACCCAAGGTTGAGTTCAGGCTCAGTTTCGAACTCCAGCTGTGTGCTAATGTGGACTCTGGGAGGTCACAGGTAGTGGCTCAAGTACTTAGGTCTCTGCTATCCACATGGAAATCCAGCTACAGTTCCTGGCTTTGGCCTCGGGTAGTGAGCAAGCAGTTGGGAGATTCCTATGTCTCTGTATCTCAAATAAATAACTAAATCGACACATTGTTAAAGTGGGATATTTTCAGTTACTTTTTAAAGTTTATTTATTTATTTGAAAAGCAGAAGGCAGATTGAGACAATGAGAGAGAGAGAGAGAGAGAGAGAGAGAGAGAGAGAGAGAATATGTTCCATCCACTGGTTATTTCTCACCCACCTATACTATCACTAGTTATATAAATACTATCATTGAAGAGCCTATGAGAGTATTTTAGGCATGGAAAGCCAAGACACTTTGGAAAAAAAGAAGAAGAAGAAGAAGAAGACCTAAATGAAGGATCTCAGCGAGTGTGATCCCAGTGGAAAAAACGAGGCCATCAAGGTAGGAGGTACCTTTCTCTGAAGGGAGAAGAGAACTTCCACTTTGACTATGACCCTGTCGGAATCAGATCGAAGTCGGCGAACCCTAAAGGCTTCCATAGCCTTGGCAACTCATGACTAGAGCCTAGGGAGATTACTGACGCCATAAACAAGAGTGTTAAATTGTTAAATCAACATCAAGAGTCACTGTGTACTTACGTCCCATGTGGGATCTGTCCTTAATGGGTTGTCCAATGTGAAGTAATGATATAGCTAGTACTGAAACAGTATTTTTACACTTTGTGTTTATGTGTGGGTGCAAACTGATGAAATCTTTACTTAGTATATACTGAATTGATCTTCTGTATATAAAGATAATTGAAAATGAAAAAAAAAACCTTGGTGTTAAATTGGAAATTACATAGAAAATTAATCAATCTTTTAAAAAATATATCATGCAGGATCTCTGTCATTAATGTGCTGTACACTGTTATTTAATGCTATAACTAGTACTCCAACAGTATTTTTTAACTTTGTGTTGCTATGTGAGGGCAAACTGTTGAAATCTTTATATATACTAAACTGATTTTCTGTATATAAAGAGAATTGAAAATGAATCTTGATGTGAATGGAAGGGGAAAGCGAATGGGAAAGGGGAGGGTTGCGGGTGGGAGGGAAGTTATGGGGGGGGGAAGCCATTGTAATCCATAAGCTGTACTTTGGAAATTTATATTCATTAAATAAAATAAATAAATAAATAAATAAATACTATCAATAATATTGGAATTTTTCAAATGGTCATATGAAAGTCATCTATATTTTCCTGGATGCTTCTTGCTCCCAGATTCTATGTGAGATGAGGAACATGACAACAGCACAAGATGGAACACCAGAATCAACTTTCTAAGAGACCTAGCCTAGTGTGAGAATGAAGATACCCTACCCTCCTGTACAGACCTTAGAACTATCCACTCAAGTGAAAATTCTAGCACTCAGGACCTACCCACTTATCTCAGTCTCTTTCTCCCATTGGTCTTGGTAATGAACAAGAAGAAAAAAAGATTCAATTTGTGTGTGTGTGTGTGTGTGTTGGCTCAGCTTACTGGATGAGCTCCTCATGTGAAACTTGAAGTAGTGGCTATTACTCAATAGGCAGACAGCAGATCCCACCATGAGTGGGATCAAAGGGTATATCAAAGAGCATGGGGTGTTTAGCTATCATTCATCTTAGGAAAGTCAAAGGAGCTTGGCAAGCAATGACAACTGCTAACGTATATTGATAGATCATCTGTGGATTCTGGTATCCATGAGGGCTCTTGAATCAATACCCCATGGATACAGAAGATGACTTATTTACTTTTTTAACACTTATGAAAATCTATTAGGTAAATGTGTTTGTTAAATACATTTTACAAATGAGAAGACAGGTAGTAGGAAGTTAGAAATGGTTCCTGCATTGGAATCAAGTTGGAAGTGGAGATATTGAAGAACACCTAACAATTTCCAATTTTACAGTGACTTGAATGTTATAAATTATCTCATATAAATTATGACAGAAGTCAAATATCAAAATGAGAGTCTTGTTAGAGGCAAATAGTAATTTGAAAAATCTGGAGGACATACTTCCCAAATTAGCAGTTCGATTCAACACTGCATAAGCTTTTACTTTATTAAGAATATTGTATTGACTTTGGATATTCTATTGCCTTCCTTGTTGAGAGTTAATTTATTATTATAGGTACAAATGTTCTCTAACATTGTTTGTGTTCCCAAACTCATAAGATATTTGAGAAAAGACTGGAAATTCTTAGAGGGAAGGGTCTCTGTACTAGCTTTTGTATTCCTAGTGTTTAGAATATATTTAATAACATTTGCTGAAAAGACAACCAACATTTTCCATGAAAAATAGAGCCTTTTATAGAGTTCACCATTATAAGTAGCCCCAGAAATAGTGACTTTCTCTGATGAGTCCAGTCCATCTGCTATATACTTAAGATTTCAGCTGGAATCGATGCGAAGGCTTTTCTGTAATAATTAATTGAGAGCAGTGTCTGTGGCTTCAAACTAGCCTTTCAATTCCCTTTATTACCCTAGTTTTATTGCTTCTAGAACAACTATCTCTATGTGTCCCCCCACTGGGAGTGCTCTCACATAATTTAGCTCTCCCTTCCCAGAAGTACAAGTGCTGAAAACTGGAAATGATCTTGTCTAGGGCATGTGAATATATGTGGCTCATGAGAAATCAGCCCAGCTGGGAATATCCACTCAGGCCATAACTTTAAATCTACTGTGTGCTGTGAAAAACAAGGCTCCATGGTAGGGTAAAGGCGCATATGCTAGCAGAACTGTTATTTCCCCAACTTTCTGAGTCTTATCCAAGTAAGCTCACTCTGTTCTGATATATTATGTTGTCATAAGAAATGTGCAGCAATACAATCCATACATCTCTAAGTGTCTTCAGGGTATTCATTGTTTCTCTATTTCTTGGCCTTTTCCTAGAAGTTAGTTGGAAATAAATACTCAAAATAGAACTGCTTGGAAATCCCCTCCATGACGAGACTTGTGGGAAAGTTCAGGACCAGGTGGTACTAAAGAAAGGATCACCATTCTAAGATGTAACCTGGGATCCGAAAGGGATGAGGTTTGTGCCCTTGTGCTCTGAAGTCAGGTTTCCAGCTCTAGTTCAGGAAATCCAAGTTGTGTGTCTCTCGTACTTCGGCGAGCAGCATTCCTTTAGCAAAGAACCTCTCCTGTTAGGTTTCATACAGTGCCATCCACTGAAATTTTGTATACATACAAATTTGCTTGTGCCTTTATTTCACAGCTTTAGGTGAGAAACAATATCTTTTCCTTCTACCCATCTTTGATTCATTAGCTCGGGCCCCTGAGACAGAAGTCATAATAATGAGAAAAGTGTATACAAATGCATTTAATATGTTTAATAGGCGCTTTCATCAGGAAATGAAGACCCAAAGAAACAACTAAAGCAGGGCATTTTTATGTTAGGTTTGATGAAGGAGGGAAGCTGTGAGAGGATGTAATAGGATAAAGGGCATGAGTGAACTGGGGAGACTTTGTGAGGTCTCTTAGATTCCCCCGCATGTCCTGTGTGAGGGGTGCTCCTTTCTTCACTGTATAGAAAGGTCATATTTCAGAGTAGGATCTTATAACCTGCCTCTCTGGAATGGGAGAAACTGCTTTCTGATAGCTGCTTCCCAAATTTCTTCCACTTGAAATATTCAATACTCTAAGGTGCCATATCTTGGAGTTGTGTGTCCTGAACCCCATTGTGCCTTCTCCCTGAAAGGTCCTATCTCATGTGTGGGAATCTGTAAAACACATACACAAACTTCATTGGCTTCAGTGCAAAAATACAGACTTATTTTTAGGCTGATAAATTTTACTGTTGCTTTGCTTTGCCCCTCAAAGTCATCCTGGTCCTCAACATTCGGTGGTACAACTTACGATGTTTAAACTTTATGATGGTGCAAAAGTGATACACATTAGATAGATACTGCACTTGGACGTTTGGTATTAAGTGTTCTTCTAGACTAGTGCAATGCAGTACAATCCTGTCTCGTGATGCTAGGCAGTGGCACAGGCATAGGTCTCAATCAGTTATGGAGTCATGAGGATAAGCAACAAACATTACGTTGAACTGTGATGCTATGTTAAAACGTTCAGTTGGTTAGGTGTGCTAATGTATCTTCCAGTTACAATATTTTTAACTTAAGATGGGTTTATTGGGATATAGCCTCATAATAAACCAAGGAACATTTGTATTAATGCTACAATAATCTTTATTTTATCCCAAGTGGCAAAATATGTCTTTTATTAGAACAATCACACAAAACTTATTCACAAATGCACACTGTAAATATGCATTCTGATCATGCGCATAGTTTCTTCAGGTCTTCCTTAGCATGTTAGAAAGGTGACCTGTCTGCTTCCTGTTCAAGTGCAAAGCTTACATGAATCCAAGTTTCAAAGAAAAGACAAATACTAAAGTTGGTCTCATCTTTTATTGATATGCTTTAAAGGCCAGAGGAACATAGCTATGGATAATGCCAGAAACTTTGGATTTAAAAACTGTCAGGTGACAGCAACTGTTAACTTTTCACCATTGTGAAATAGAAACCAACGCTTGTTCTACCAGCAAACTCCCTACACGATTATAACCAGAAATGATATAGCTGAGCCTCCTCTTTTCTCTCCTGTGGCCAATTGTTCAGAGAATTCTAATTAATTCTTTAATGTACCTTTTTCCTAACTAAACAAATTGCCATTGTCTTACCTTCTCCTTTGGGGTAATTTCAGCAACCTCTTTCTGGACTCTTGCTTCCTCTTAATTAGGCTGGTCCAAATCTTCTTGCATGAAGTTGACAGTGTTTTGGATCAGAAAATTATACCCCAGGGACTGGAGTTGTCATGCTGCAGGTTAAGCAGTGTCTGTGGTACTGGCATCCCACATCAGAATACTATTTTGAATCCTGTCTGGTGCATTTCTGACTGGTCCACTTCTGCTCCCTGATAATGCACTTAGGAAAGCAATGGAAGATGGCCTCAGTACATGGACCCCTGCCACCCAAGTGGGAAACCTAGATGGAGTTCTAGGCTCCGGGCTTTGACCTGGCCCTGCCCCAACTGTTGAGGCCACTTGGGAAGTCAGCCAGTGGATGGAAGATATCTTCTTCTATCTCTACCTCTCTGTCAATGTGCCTTTCAAATAAATAATTTTTTTAAATGATTATGTCAAAGTATAATGTTTTGGCTTGCTGAATACCTTGACCTAAGGAAGAATCAATATCGCTTACATTCTTTTACTTGCTTGGATCTTACCTGCCTGGTTCTTATCTCCCTTTCCCTCTCAAATGGAAGCTTTCTCTGAAGTCTCCCTATCTACCCAAGGGCTGGATCTTGTAGAGCTTCACTCACTAGAAGAAATACTAGAATTGATAACACATCACACCTAGGCAAGCTTTGTCCCAGTATGTTATCTGTTCTTTGAGCAAATTCTTTCCTCTTAAAAATCACTTATTCTTACTCTGAAATTTCCTATAGCCCCAACTTCCCTGTTCTTATGAAATAGATATTCTGTGTGTCATATTTGTATGGCCCTCAGGCACTTATCTGTTAATCAGTTGTCTCTTGTTAATCCATCTGTTATCATTTATACACTTACATAAAATCATCATGTAGTGGAAAGTTCTTTTCACTCTCACAATAAAATTGACAGTGATGTCTCCCAAACACAAGATCCAAAACCAAAACATATTGCTTCCTCTCATAAACCATGCCCAGTAAATCCAATCAATAATTTATAATCTCATCTTATTAAATGAAAAATCATGCAACCAAATGTTATGATAAGACAGATGATTCCAGATACCCAACTCTTTTTTTTTTTTTTTTTGGACAGGCAGTTAGACAGTGAGAGAGAGAGAGAGAGAGAGATAGAGACAGAGAGAAAGAGAGACAGAGAGAAAGGTCTTCCTTCCATTGGTTCACCCCCAAAATGGCCGCAATGGCTGGTGCACTGTACCAATTCGAAGCCAGGAGCCAGGTACTTCCTCCTGGTCGCCCATGCGGGTGCAGGGCCCAAGCACTTGGGCCATCCTCCACTGCCTTCCTGGGCCACAGCAGAGAGCTGGACTGGAAGAGGAGCAACCAGGACAGAATCCGGTGCCACAACTGGGACTAGAACCCAGGGTGCTGGTGCCGCAGGTGGAGGATTAGCCAAGTGAGACGCGGCACCAATTAATACCCAACCCTTCTCTTGAAGAGGATGTAGGCTATGTTCTGAGAGTTCCTTTAGCATTAGGGCATCATTTTCATTGGTAACAACACACTGAAAAATCATAAACACTCACATTTCTCACCTGGCTTCTCAAAATTCTTCATAGTAAGACTAGAATGATCTTTTAATTATCATCCAACATCTGCCTTGTTTGCAGATGTTGTAGGGTTTCTCACACATTAAACTCTTGTAGATATTGAGAAATCTGTCTTAAATGTCCTTTGTCTCATCTCTCCCTATCTAATTCATTCATTTTTCAACATCGATTTAAATATCACTTCTTTGGAGAATTCCTCTGTGTTGCTAAATAAAGGTGGTTGTTTGTTTTATGTCATGCAGAAAAAAAGAAGAACCTTATGACAACTTTTCTTTACACATCAGGAAAAATTGTGACGGACTAGAAATGGGACAGGGACAGACCTCTTTCATGCTTCATAGTTGTCCTTTTTGGCATTTCTGAGCATTTCATTGTTGAGCTATATGAAACTGATAATAATACAGGTGCTTTATTTCATAGAAATATAAACAGTTGAGCCCTTGAGGAATGCATTTGACAATTCCCCTTTGTAAAGACCAGTTCTGTATCTATAGCTTTATTTTATTTTAGCATTATTTCTTATATGTGAAAAATTTAGCATTATTACCTATATGCAAAAATTCATAACATTTTAATTATTCATTAAATGTTAGTACATTTAATTAATTTAATTAATTTGATTTAGTGGAATCTTTACCTGTCCTTATTTTATATTTTTAAGAGCCATGCTTCAATCTTTAAAAAAAATTTCATCTTTTGACATGCATATAATCTCAGTGTTATAATTGTTATTTCTTCCATTAAATTGCAATTTTCAAGGACAGGCAGGCCAAATTACACTTAGCATAATGTTGAGTTGCCTGCCTCCTGGAGTGTCTGTGTCCATTGCCCAGCTCTGACTCTTGACTTCTGCTTGCTGCTTATAGAGACCCTTGGGAGACAGGGAAGCAGTGATGGCTAAATTAGTTGGATTTCTCACACCCATGTGAGAGACCTGGATTATGTTTCTTGATTCTGGCTTTGGCCCAGCTAAGCCCAAGCCATTGCAAGAACTTTAGGGACTGAACCAAAAATATGAATTCTCTCCATTACTCTTTTTTTTTTTTTTTTTGACAGGCAGAGTTAGAGAGAGAGAGAGACAGAGAGAAAGGTCTTCCTTTTTCCGATGTTCACTCCCCAAGTGGCCACTATGGCTGGTGTGTTGCGGCCAGCGCGCTGCACCTATCCAAAGCCAGGATCCAGGTGCTTCCTCCAGGTCTCCCATACGGGTGCAGGGTCCAAGGACCTGGGCCATCCTCCACTGCACTCCTGGGCCACAGCAGAGAGCTGGACTGGAAGAGGAGCAACCAGGACAGAATCCGGTGCCCCAACCAGGACTAGAACCCGGAGTGCTGGCCCCACAGGTGGAGGATTAGCCTAGTGAGCTGTGGTGCTGGCCTCCATTACTCTTTATTAGTCTGTCTATATATAAAAAAAAAAAAACCAATTCTGAGCAACTTTTCTGACACCAACTAGTGTGGTACAATACAGTCATGATGCTAACCACTTGGAATTAGTGTCAGACTCCACAGGTAAAAAAGCATGAATTCCAACAAGACTGTCTGCCTTCAAACATCTGCCACTCACATTTCTTTACAACTGGCTTCAAATTTGAAGGTCCCTACAACCTCCACAAGTTTAGTGATTTGACGGAATGACTTAGAGAACTCATAAAAGACTATACTTAATAATATATTTTATTACAAAGGGTACAGTTGGGTTAAGCTAAAGAAAGAGAAGCATAAGGTAAGGTCCGAATTCCAATTATAGAACTGCTGTGCCTTCTGCCTGTGGAATCAGCGTTCTTCACCCTCCCGTCACATCAACGTGTTCACCAATAAGAAAGCTTTTCTGGCTAAACACCCAGAGTTTTATTGGAATTTCACCGTGTAAGCAGGATTGATGGCATCCATGACTATGTGACTGAATTCAACTGCTTCATCTCTCAACTCTTAAATCACATGATTAATGTGCTCAGTCCCATTCCTGGATCATCTCATCTCTTAAAAAATAAAAATAAAAAAAAAACCTCAGGTGTGATCCCAGAGGTACAAGGTTAACAAAGATGCTGTTGTTTGGAAAATTCTAAGGTTTTTATAGAGTCTTCACTCTATGAACCAATGAAAAGTGCTCTATTGTATAACATCAAAAGTTGGCTTTAGTACTATCAAAAACAGTTTCTTAGATAAACCAACTATTCTTCAATGAGGTATATTAACTAGAATCTAGTTCAGAATATATTATGCATTGTTCAGACTACAATAGATTCCAAAATAACTGCCTCATTTAAATTTTATCACTATCGTATGCTAATCACTATGGTCAAGTCTGTATTCAAGGTTAAGTTTTAAATCGCTCTACTGTTCTTTGTAAAACCCTTCTGCCTTTTAAAAATAAATTCTATTTTTTTTTCAATCAAAGATCTTCTATCTGACCCTAAAATCTAAATCCAGTCTTAAATTGAAAATGAGTAGCTACCTAATTTCTGTAGATACATCATAGTTTCCTGAGGGAAAAATAGCCTGGAAATTACAAGAGTAACTCTAAATTCAGCAAGAAACAGAATTTACTTCCTAGTTGTTTTACCTTACCCAAGTGATTTAACCTCTGTGAGCCTTTGTTCTCTATTTTCTGATGTTAAGGAACATTTTGGGGATTAAGTGACATGCAGTATTTATCAGAATTCTGGTGTATGTATGATAAGATGTCAAAAGTTGGCAACAAAAGTTCTATATTTTATTCTTAGACTCCCTTTGCTCATCTCTACTCGTAGGTTTCTTGCCGATCTTGCTAGCTCCAATTCAAAGATCTCTTCTCTGAAGTGCTTTCTGTCCACCCCCACCTTCAGAAGGTATGAACTTTTTTTTCCTTTTTACACTGTGAAACTCTTGTTCATTTTGGGTAGTTTTCATGTTTTTTTTTTTAATAATGTCTTTATGGATCACTCACAAATTGGCTTATATGACTATCAAAATTAGGCCCTTCCAAAGTACCTTGAGCTTCTCATGGTGTCCAGCACAGTTGTAACCCTTACAGCATGGTCATTGTTGTGTTGAGTCATCTGGAATTCAGTATTTTCATACAAAATATATTAACTGAAATGTGAGAACTCAGAAATCCAGGGATATCTGATTTTCCTATGGTAATAATTCTTTATTCTCATTTCTTTATTATTATTTTGGATAGTGGAGGTTATAGGTGAAATTATTTTCTGTGAACTCTTTCTTTTAAATACATATGTACCTATACACAAAAGGGCTTTTTACTTTTAAATAAATCTACTAGATACTTGACTTTATTTCTAATTTTCAAAATAATTACACAGTTTGAAGTATACTATGCACACTTGTAGATGAAAAACATGATTTGAGAAGTTAGGTAAACTTTTCCAAGCTGCTTAATAAGTGAATGACAGAACCAGATCTCAAATGCAGGTCCATCTGACCCTAAAACCTGTCCGATTTCCAACACTCATTATATTGCCTCTTGGCGAAATTCCTACTACTTCTGTACAACACATGTAAAGGAAACAGCCTTTAGGCTAAAGGCTCAGTTAAACCTTTAAAAACAAACCAGTCAGGGGAGTGAGTGACAAAATAAAAACAGCAATGTGGTAATGCTTCCCAGGGCTCACAGTGATACTGTGCGGACATGAGGTGATTAAATACCTGAATCCTATAAGAAAGGCTGAATTCACTCAGGGAACACAGGACTAATGTCTTGGGCATAGCTTTGGCTGAAGGCCAAGCTGCATTTACTCTAACACAATGGACACATTGATTGAAAACCATCCCTGAGTTGGAGCACTGAGTTCACTTAAAACATGTAGGAAAGAGTCTGGCTACCTTACGTGGGTGACATGGTAAATATTATGAGTATTGTAACTTTTCAAGCAAGGTGGCTAGGCTTGTGAATTGCTGGGCAACTTATTGCAACCATGTCTGTCTCTATGTTTATAAGCATGTACAGTCCATCTAAATTCTGAGACGTATAACATTTTTTTTTTGAGGAGTGTTAGAATCCATAGGGTATGGAGTTTGTACATCATAATAAATGCAGTTAGAAACCTTATTTATAATTATGTGCTTGAAGGAATAATGGAACAGTGGTTTACAGATATAATTGTGATTGGCACACTTACAGATGTTGTAAGATAGCACGTGCCTAAAACCTTTACGTGCACTGTGGAACAATAGGAAGACTCCATTACATAAGTGCTCACAAAAGTCCATTATAGGACTGCACATATGTAGCCTTCCTAAACAAGTGAAGCTGAACTTCTCCTGATATAACAACAGTTACCTAGTAAACTTTCCTTGACACAGCAAATGAAACTTAGATCTACTTCTTGTGACCCTAATTCCAATCCAAGCAACCTCAATGTATTTCTCCTGGGGTTACATGAGATGTGCAGAGTTCTTAGGCTAAAGACAAATCCATTGGAAACTGCCTGCTCTACTTAACTCAAAATGAGAAGTTTGTGTGGTTAGACAAGCAGCATAGTCTGTACCTCTTGACTATATGTCAAGCTGTCCTGAGAAAGTGTGTTCAACTAATTCTTTCTTGTGAGCAAACAGAAATATGTTATGGAAGGCACAATGCAGCTGAGGATATGCCAAAGCATTCCTATTTCATTTAACAAATATTATCTTTGTTTATAATATTTTCTTGCAATATCACTACATACATAATACTACTAATACAGTCTAAATGATGCAATTTAAACTTATGTGCTAACAATATTCTGTAAGAACTGTTGAGTTGTTTTATATTACTCTGATGCCATGGGACTTTTTTTTTTTTCTGTACTGTACAGGCCTCTATTGTGTCTGCATTCCTCCTTAATTCTCTGTTGACCATGAGGAAAAGACTTTACATTTTAAAATATATGTGTTTTTAGAGAGACATAAAAATCTTATTGGACTTCCAATTTTAAGAATGTGATGTATAGACTGTTCTACCATTTGAACAGCTTTTAAAGATTACCAATGAAACAAGACAAAAAGAAACACACAGGCATGCAACATAAAAATAACATAAAGAAGTTTGTAGCTTAGGTATCAATAACATAGATTTCTTAATTTATAACAGGAGTCAATCATTAATTTAAAAACTAATAAATGAGATAATTAAAGTTTGCCTTTTTAATGTAATAAAACTAAAAAATAAAGGAACAATAAAGGAACCAAGTAAATAGTATAATCAATTACTATATTGATGGTAGTGAGAAGAGACGAAAGGAAGAAGAGCTGGAAGGTTGTAAAGCATGTTCATTTCTTATTTCCTCATAGTGGGGGAGTCAGTTGACACTTTTCACATAAATAGAAAATTAAATATATTATAGCAAACTATAGTTGCAATGGTAACTGAAGTTATTGCTATGGTTTCTAAAAGCAGAAAATAAACCTTCACCCAAATTGTAATAAAGCTGTCATATAAATTCACAAAGCACAAATATGGGACACTCTAAAACAAAGTAACTAAGAGGAGTGGAAAATTTTAATAGTTGGGAAAAAACAATCCAGGAAATGAAGAAGAGAGAAAAATAGGGGCCACAATATCAAACCAATAGCAATTAGAGAGCAGATACTGAGTTAGACAAGTAGGAAGAGTATTTTTGGATAAAACATGCATAATTTGTAAAGACCATCTTTCATTCATATCTCAGCACCAATTACCTAACATCTAAGCTCATGATTCAAAAGAAAAAATTGGGCTGAATATGTTAAACACAGAAAAGTGAAGGGAGTATTTAGCTTAGCAGTAAAGATACTGGTTGAGTGGCTAGGTTCAATATTTGGCTCAGTTTCCCAATTACAGCTCCTGGTAAAGAAGACCCTAGGAGGCAGCAATGATGGCTCAAGTGATCATTCCTCAGCACATACATGGGACACCTGGATTGAGTTTCTGGCTCCCAGCTATAGCCTGGCCCTGTCCCAAACCATGATATAAGAGTGTACTTTCTCTACTCTCTCTCTTTATCCTCCTACTCAAATAAGTAAAAATTATTTTTAAATAAGTAAGATACTTTTATTTCTTGATTTTCGACAAGGCAAATGACAAACAAACAAGACAGAGAAGGTCTAGGTAACAGTAACATAAGCTAGATTTAAAAATTAAATACTAGGAGTCTTCTGGAAAATGGAATTAAAAGATCTAATAATTTTGCTGCAATAAATTGAATCTATGCAGAATGTTTCATAATAAACTTTCTGTGAACTTTTTGAAGATCTCAGGAACATGTATAATGAATATTATATACTACATAGTTACATAAGTTATATATGCAATGATTTTATAACATAAAACAGAGAATGTATCTTGTTTTCAAGGAACATAAACACATGTTGAGAAAATACTAGATCATAAAAGAAATCTTAGTAAATCACAAATACTTATGAAACAGAAACCATTTTCTTTGTTCAACTAACTGGATACTAGTAAAAACACACAGAAAATCTTATCTATTAAATAAACATCAAAAATATAAATAAAATTGAACTTGAACAATATCCAGAAAACACTAATAATGAAAACAAATCAGAGATGTGAAATTATCATAGATTGTGCTTGAAGAAAAATCTTGAGTAATTATTAAATAAGAACATTAAAAATCAGTAGAACAAGTAAACAATTAAAGAAATTCAACAGAGATAAAAATAAAAATAAAAATGAGAGAGTAAAGCAATTAAAACAGTAAAAGCAGACATCAATGAATAATCAAACATATTGGTGGTAACATTTATACAACAAAAGTCAACTCTTTTAAAATAACTACATATGTAGTAGAAAAAAACTCATTAACCAATCTAAACCAGAAAAGGAGCAGATATGGAAATAAAAAGTGAGAATGGGAAAATAGTCACAAATACAGAAGAATTAAAGAGATGATAGATGAAAACTTTGCTTAAGTCTAAGAAAATCAAATTTGGAAATCATGATAAAGTAGGTTTTCTTCTACAAAAATACAACAAGTTGAAGCTGACCTAAGACTACCAATTTCACAGGATGAAATTGTTGACAAGGTAGCTCCTAACCTCCCGTAAAGTATCAGAATCGCAATGTTTGCTAATAATTATATAAAATTGCGTTGACTTTTATAGCACATATACTAAAAATACACAAAAAACTTTAAAATGTAGAAAATAAAGTTATATAAACTATCATACAACATGAACACAAAATGTACAATTCTAGCTCTTTTCATGAAACAAATATAATGTTGATACTCAGTTTTTTAAAAAAGTAGCACATGGAAAAGATTTATGGATATTTGAAATATGAACAGAGATCAGCACCTAACCAAGGGAGATTCACAAAAATATTTTTACTATGACTCAGTATTATGATATCTATTAATATCATAACTTCCATAGAGACTGAAAAGATATTTTTCTGTTTTTGAATTTATATTTTAAAAGTCTCCAGATAAAACAGGAATAAAACAATATACTTCAACATAAGCTTTATATGCATATATGTTCTTTGATATAATGAAATATGTACTTTAGCTTAAATCAAAGAAATTGGGAGGCATTCCATGATAATAAGGAATACCACAAGGATTTCTTTACCATCACTATTATTTGTCATTGTTTTGGATCTAGTAGCTGATAAGAAAGAAAAGAAAGGAAAACTTGGGAAAAGAAAGTAAGAACGATCATTGTTTGCACACTGTACAGTATAATACTTAGAACACAGCAAATCAGAAACATTATTAAAGTCAGAGAATTCAATAAAGTTTCTGAATACCAAGTTAATGCATAAATTAAGAGCTTTCTTATGTACGAACAGCATCTTGGAACATAGATAACAGGAGAAAAATATCATTCTTAATAGCAACTCTGTCTATAAAATACCTGGATACAAGTTCAAACAGAAATAAGCAATGTCTAAATAATTTTTAGAACTCCCAAATCTCTTTAAATGCACTAAATTAGGTCAAAGATTAAATAGAAGCCAGTATCATAGTGTAGCTCATGTAATGCTGACATCCCAGATGGGTTCCTGTTCTAATGCCAGCTGCTCCACTTCCAATCTAACTTACTGGATCCAGTGCTTGGGTCCTTGCCACCAACAAAAGCTCCTGGGAGACCAGCAAATGCTCCTGGCTCCTGGCTTCCTTCTTGCCCAGCTGGCCATTGTGGCCATCTGGAGAGTGAATCAATGGATGGAAGATCTCACTCTCTCTGTCTCTATGTGTCTCCCACCCAATAACTTTACCTTTCAAATAAATAGGTCATTCTTTTAAAAAAGATTAAATATAAGAGAAACATAACCTGTTTCAGAATAAGAAGAATCAAAATTACCAAGAAGCAGATTTTATTTAAACCAATCAATAAGTACAGTGTAACACTAATAAAATAAAAAGCTGTGTGTATGTGTGTGTGTGTGTGTATACTTTAAACCCTTCTAGGTGATACTAAAAGTCAAATGAGAAAACACACATACAAAAAAAAGACACAGAGGGGTGGGTATTTGGCCAGTTTTTGCCAGTGTGGGCACTTGGGGAATGAACTAGCACATAGGATCTTTTTCTCCCCACCCTCCAGCTCACCTTCTTCAAAAAGGAGTGGTCCTTTGTCCTAATGATTAAGAAGACAATTAGGACACCCACACCTGCATCTCACCTGCAGAGTGCTGGAGTTGAAGCAGGGGTAGTCTGTGACTGGCTAAGACTTCTGACTCCAGCTTCTTTCTAATGTAGAGCCTTGGGAGCATCAAATGATAGCTCAAGTAGTTGTATCTCTGCCAACCATGTACAAGACCTGGACTGAGTACCCAGCTCCTGGCTTCTGCCCAGTTGAAGTCCTTTGAGGTATTTGGGGCATGAATCAGCAACTGGGAGCTTTCTCTTTATCTCTGCCTCTCAGGGAAAAAAAAAAGAATACTCAGATATTAAAACATTTGGAAATTTGTAGTAATCACACAGTGTGGGAGTATCATGTGAACAGATACACCACATAATGGAGCAGAATAGAAAGTTCAGGAAATAGATTCAAAGACATAATGGGACTTACTATTTGATACACATGACACTGTGTATCAGTGGACAAGAATTGTATTTTTAAATTTGCAGTTGCTATTTCAACAACCATGTTTATTCTTATGTCAATTCTTATACCAAAATAAATTCCAGATAGAGTGACTATTTAAACATGAGATCATATATATAAATATATATATGCACACATACACAGGTAGCATGATATGTATTGTACATAGGCATATGTATGTATTTGTACTTATCTATGCATGTGAGCATGTATATAGGCATACAGAAAGAGAATACCTCTCAACAGATGACCTAAAACACAGGAAGCATGAAGTCAAATTTAAAAAGAAACCATAAATAAAAAAGAAAACTACATTAAAAAAGAGAATACAAAACACCAGCCCAGAAAACATATCTACTATAGAATACAGCAATAAATGACTGTTTTTCACTAAAAAAAATGCTATGTAAATAAACCCTTAAAAAACTAACAATTACAACAAAAGTGACAAAGTACAAGAGAAGGCAGTTGAGAGTTGAGAAATTTACCACTTTTTAAATAACAGCTTTTATGTTATTGTGAATGATGTGACTATTGTATAATATAGAGTACTATGAATAAAAGAAAGCAATTGGGTTAGGGGAACTTAGAAAGGAAGGTAGTCAAAGCAAATTCACAGGATTACAAAAGTTATTCAGGGTGTATCTATATGCACATACAGCAACACAAGAATACTGATCACAACATGATATCAAAAATGCTGGAAATAGAAAGCCTAGGAATATAAGAATGGATAAATAAATTGCAAAAGCATATACCATGGAATGCTAACATTCTGTACTTTTAAGAAGTTGTGATTACTAATGAAATTGGATCTAATTGTTCCAGATGTGTGTGTGTGTGTGTGTTCATGTTCATCTTCTTCTCCCTCCTTTTTCTTTTCTCTATTAGGTTAATACGGTTTTCTTTTCTTATTACTTCCTTCCTACTCCAGAAGTTTGGAATATACTCATTCTATTTCTGCTCTTTTGGTGGTTAAAATCTTAATCAGTTTGAAAAATCTACTGCTTCTCCATGATACAAGTACTTTTGTTTATGTGCTAACAATCACTATGGCTTCTTCTCCTACCTTTTCATTTGTCCTAATGTTAAACAAGCTTACGGTATGGTATAAGTGTTATTCTGTTCTTATGATAAGTTCTTGGGCACTGATTCTTTGTTGCACATTCTGATTTGACCTGCTGTTTTCTTCTGTGACTGTGAATTTAGGTTGTAAACTAATCTTCTGCAGGATTTGCTTGTATGCCCTGGGCTACAACTGTGTTCTCATAAAGCAGTTTTGATTTTGCTTTTGTCAGTTTCTCTGGGTTTCACTTGTCTCAGACAGATTTTATATTAATATTTGGCCTTAGGGTTCTAGTACCACACATGTTGAACGTGTTTGAACCACTCAATCACAGACAGAACTGGCTAGATTTCAATTTCATGCTGATTTTTTTTCTTTTTGTCATTCATGGTCTCAAGTGGATAGCAAGATTCCTTTACTGCTTTCTTGAGCTGATGTGTGGATATGTTTCTCAGTTCCTTTTAAATAAAACCAAGGGAATTTTGTGGGGTCCTGTCTGTATGCAGTTTCCCACACCAGTTTACTATCCTGGGATCAGTTGTCTGCCTTCGTTAAACCAACCTCAGGCATAAAATGTATCTCTTTCCAATATTGCTCAAGACAGTATCAGAATCACACACACACACACACACACACACTCACACACACTCACACACAGAGTCAAACACACAGTCCACACACTTGCACTTTGGATATTAGTCCTTTACCTATGATTTTTAACAGCTTCAATGTGCTGATATTTTGTCAGAATTCTTACGTGTTAAAGCAATCACTTCATTTTTTTTCCCAAATGAGTTTCTACTTTTCCTGTTGGTTACACATGTTGTTTCTTTCTGATGATGGCAATTTCCTTGTAAGGCTAATTATATTTTGGACTAGGTGGGTCCCGTTGGAATATGATGGGACTCCCAGTAACTCTGAAACGTTGAAGCATTCCAACGTGTATTTTGCATTTGCTTTCTGGGCCCTCAGAAAGCTATGTTTCTAACCAGCTATGTCTCTCTATTTTAGGCTCTCGATTCATGGCTACAGTATAAATTCACACCTCACTCCTGCATGTGTTACTGACTTGGGTTTTTCATTTCACTCTTTCCGCTCTCTGTGGTCCCTGAAAATATCCAATTCCTTGGTCAGGAAGCAGAATTTTCTAGCTCCAATTTCATGGAAGGTGCCTTCCCCCAAGCCTGCCAGCTTTATTCATGGAACCCTATGATTTAGCCTACTCTGTTTTACACAACTTGCTCAAGCTCTTCTGTTCCACTTGAGACCCCCTAATGTGGCTCTTCAAACACCTTTACCTTGATCCAAATTCCTCTTCAGTGGTAGCTTTAGGTTTGCAAATGCTTCTCTTCTGTCTTAAATAGATTTTTCCTTGCTTCTTCTGAACTTACTACATATTTAAATTTCCTTTCTTATTATATTTTATCTACTATTTCTCTGAGTTTGGAGGCACTCAACTATGTAATCACAATCTTTCACAGTGCCTGCAAATAAATTAAAGGGATGAAGAGCCTTCAAGTTCTCGAAGTGAGACCAGCCATCTTCCTGAAGATAAAATTTACAGTCTGTTTTCTTGCAATGTAATTTTTAGGCACAAGATCCAGAAAGAAAATGAAGAGAAAGGAATCAAGGAATAAATATCTTCTAAATGGAGACAGTCAATGAGTTCTTGGCTAGCTTTGGTGCAAGGTGGAATATAAAACTTGTACTCTGCGTCATTTGTGAATACAGACAGGGAAAATATATTTAGCACCTACTACATGCCAAGCCCCGTATTAATCCCACCAGGCTCAAAATATTTAAGTAATTTGATAAATATGTACCCAGTAAGTATTTGTGCTGAGATTCCACAGGAGGCTTTTTAAGCCGCACTTTTTCCATTTTAATGTTTATTCTCAAGCCTGGGAGTTCTCAGACATGTTCTGGGAATCCAACAACATGTAAGTTATAAATACTACCATAATCACTCATACTGGAGAGATATTTGTATGCAATGTACCTTTTCTTTCTGTCTTTTTAATGTTTATTTATTTGTTTTTAGTTGAAAGAGTATGTGTGTGTGGGAGAGAGAGAGAGAGAGAGAGAGAGAGAGCTCTTCCATCTTCTGGTTTACTACACAAATGTCACAATAGCAAGGGCTGGGTCAGGCCAAAGCCAGAATCCAGAAACTCCATCTAGGTCTCCCAGTGGGTGGCAGGGACCCAAGTACTTGTGCCATTGTCACTGTTTTGGAGCTAGGCTATGTAGTATTCTGATGGTAGATGGAAATGTTCTAACATACCATCAGGGAGAGGAAGAATTGCATAAGGAGTCTACACAAACTTCATAGAAATGTATGTTATGGAAGGGGAGAGGGAGCAGGAAAGGGGAGGATTGCGGGTGGGAGGGAAGTTATGGGAGGGGGGAAGCCATTGTAACCCATAAGCTGTACTTTATTTAACACTCCCTGAAAACCTTCTACTCTCTGGGGGTACTCTAGGAAATTTAAAAAAAAAAAACAAAAACAATTTTGTTATCTTTCAGGATTTGCAGATTTTTAGAGATTAAATAATTATAATTTTTAGCCCTGCTTCCAACTTATGTTTTCACTCCTTCTGTTTCTTTTTTCTATTATTTCTTTAAAAAATACACAAACAGATATATTATATACCTGATTTATGCAAGAAATAAGCCACTTTATGATCTCTGGGAGACCTGAACCCACCGTTAGATTTACGATAATGGGCAGCTTGTGGACTGCAGCCAGGAATGATGAACACATGCATGTTTGAGGATCTCCTGGCCCACAACTTGAGTCTCTGGGCTGACTATGAATTCTGTAGCTTCTCTAGCTCCCTCGGAGTGAATGGAGGCTCTGTGGCACAGACCCATTATAAAGATAATCAAAGTGATTCTCCCACTTAAGACTCACTTCATATAAAATGTATAAATCCTATTCCTTTTAATGACCCCAGAGATTGTGCCACATAGAAGCTCATCCACGATGTGACATCTCTCTAAGAAAAGGAGATAAACTTCAAGTGGTATTTGCCTTAGTCACTCTCTACGTAGGTAGCAAAGCTGAAACGCAAGACCAGGCCTTCTAACTCCAAATTTGTGCTTCACTTTTGACTACAAAGACAAAGAAGAAATTGAATTTAAACTTTCTAGAAGTTTAGGTTGCTGAATCCAGTTGTGCAGCAGGTGCACTCCACCCTCTGAGGAGGTAAATTGGGATGACGTGTACTCTATGCTCAGCATTCTAAGTCATGTGCTAGAAGACTGTATGCACCAGAGGAAATGGTGACTGTTTTCTCTCAAAATGGGCCCAGCATTAGACAAGAGGATGCTTTTTTCCCAGGGTGGGATTTCTTCCCATCAAAAGGAGTTGAGCAGCAAAGTCCCTGTTGGAACTCTATGGGGAAGTCTTATCTGAGTAGGAACTTCGAGGATGGTGTAGCAATTTCTGTCAATGCTATACTCACTAGGCAGAATGTACTCCAAGGAACAAATTTCATGATAGAATAATGTTTTAAAAAGCAGGGATTTCTTTTTTTATTAAAAACGATTTATTGGGTCTGGTTTTGTGGCACAGTGAGTAAAGTCTCTGTCTTGTAGCACCAGCATCCCATATGGGTGCTGGTTCAAGTACTGGCTGCTCCTCTTTGGATTCAACTCTCTGCTATGATCTAGGAAAGGAGTGGTGGACGGACTGAGTGTTTGGGCCCCTGTACCCACGTGGGAGACCTGGAGGAAGCTCCTGGCTACTGGCATCAGATTGTGCCAGCTCATTGTGGCCATTTGGAGAGTGAACCAGCAGATGGAGGACCTTTCTCTGTCTCTCTTTCTGTAACTCTACTTCTTAAATAAATAAAGTTTAAAAAGTAAAAAGATTTATTTATTTATTTATTTAATTGAAAGAGTTACAAAGACAGAGGGAGAGACAGAGAGAGTGATCTCCCATCTACTGGCTCAGTCCATCCCCAAATGGCCTCAATTTCCCAAGGTTGGTCCATGCTGAAGCCAGGAGCCAGGAGCTTCATCTGGATCTTCCATGTGTGTGGCAGGTGCTCAAACATGTAGGCCATCTCCTGCTGCTTTCCCTAGGCCATTAGCAGGGAGCTAGATCAGAAGAGGAGCCACCAGGGCACAAATTGGCATTCATTTGGGATGACAGGATGGCAGGTGGTGGTGTTGCCTGCTATGCCACAATGATGGCCCCAGGACTAGGGATTTCTTAATGTCTCTTGAGGCTAGGGCTGCTTCTTGACACAGGATCTCTTTCAATAACAACCCCACTACTCCATTTCGCCTTTCTCTTTTCTTTCTCATCCTTATAAACTTTCCTAAAACTGTTGGACTATTTGAGTCTTCTCACTGGTTAGAAATCCTTACTTCCACTTCAGATGCAGCTCCCTGCTAATGTGCCTGGGAAAACAGTGGAAGATCAATGGAGTTTTAGGCTCCTGGCTTGGTCTTGACCACTTCCAGCTGTTGGGGCCATTTGGGGTATGAACCAGTGGATAGAAGACCTGTCTCTTTCTCTTGCTCTCTGTGTGCGTGTGTGTTTCTCACTCCCTCTCTCTGTATATGTATATGTATATGTATATGTATATGTATATGTACACACACATATGTGATATATATATATATATATCTACCGTTAAAATAAAAAAAATCATTAAAAGCAAATCCTTACCCTAGATTTTTGATTGTTTTCCTGATAAGCCAAAATCTGTACTGCCCTGTTTATGAGGATCCAGTATCCTGAATTACCAAGTATCTAACAAACAAACCCTTACTATGGAGCTGAAAGGTAAATAAAGTCACATATTACTGTTTCCATTGTTGAGTCATTTTTGGATAGTGCCCTTTTTGAGATACCAGTTCTTAATTTTTAGCACATAGACTCAGGAAATGAATCACTGATACTGGAAATATTGCTGTTATGTGTGAAAATTGTAGGTAGCCTCTCAATAGCCTCCTGGTATACTTGTTCCTAATATATAGAATATAGGAAAATGCAATGTCATGTTTGGGATTAGGCCATAAAGACTGACATTTTCTTTCTGACTTAGTTTGTGGGCTCACCCTGATGAAAAGGCCACTGACAAGGAGTTGAGGGTTGCTGCTGGCCAGCTGTCAGTGAGGAAGTGAAACCCTGAGTTGAGCAGACCACAAGGATCTAATCTCACCACCAACCTCATGAGTGAGCTTGGAGGTTGATCCTTTCCCCATTAAGCCCTGAGATCAACCACAGGTTTGGCTAAGGCTTTGATTCAGTCTGGGAGAAATCTTTAGGAAGGAGACTCAGCAGAGCTGTGCACAGATTCATGACTGAAGAAATTGTGATATAATAAGTTGGTGCCACTGAGCTTTGGGGATAATTTGCTATGCAGCAATACAGGAATCCACTAGGTGAATAAGGCTTCTTTGGAGAGTATTTCTGACGTCCTTCATTTATAAAAGTTGCTGCCTGGTCAGTAGTCAAATTTCCAGCTAAAATTGGGAATTTTATACCTCCCAAGGCATATTTGACATTGGAATTTAATGCGTATTCGCAGCGATGTTATGAAGATTAGTTGAAATAGGAAGACTCTTGCTTCAGAACAGCAAGTACAGTTGAGATTGTTGCTCATGCAGGGAAGATATATTTGTAGAACAGACAACTAATGTTGTGTTCATGAAAAAATCCCATAATCTGGGGCCGGCTCTGTGGTGCAGTGGGTTAACACCCTGGCCTGAAGCGCCGACATCCCACATGGGCGCCGGTTCAAGTCCTGGCTGCTTCTCTTCCGATCCAGCTCTCTGCAATGGCCTGGGATAGCAGTAGAAGATGGCCCAAGTCCCTGGCCCCTGCACCCGTGTAGGAGACCTGGAAGAAGCTCCTGGCTCCTGGCTTTGGATTGGCGCAGATCTGGCCTTTGCAGCCATCTGGGGAGGAAACCATCGGATGGAAGACCTCTCTCTCTCTCTCTTTGCCTCTCCTTCTCTCTCTGTGTAACTCTGACTTTCAAGAAAAATAAATAAATATTTTTTAAAAATCACATAACCTTTAGAAACATCAATTTTTCAATTTACCAAGTGGTAACCATCACACTAGATGATCTAGAAGACCTTCTAGGCTTAAATTCTATGGATTCATCTCAGGTTTTTCTAGAGTTAAAAAATGATGAAAAAAGGGGTTTGCACCAAAGATCTCATTTTCTGCTCGGCATTCCCCTGTGGACTATTTATTAACCATGGGAATTCTTGGGCTCCCTGACATGACAGATTCAAATGTCAGAATCCATAAATTGAATAAATGCAATATTGGGTAATCAAAACTATATCACTCTAGAAAGGGGTCACTTGAATAAGACTTAGAGAAGCATACACACAGGAAAAATCGCTGTGATCTTGGAGAGGGCCAAGAATCTTTAGACAAAACATCAGAAACACGAATTATAAAGCAAGACGATAATCATGAATGACACTACTAAAATAAACAAAAGTTTGTTCTTTGAAGCACAACTAAGATGTCAAAAAGTTATCTACACAACAGGACATGAAGTCTACAGCACACATTTCTGATGTATATGACATCTAGGATACAGAGAAGTCTTATAAGTCAGTTATAAGAGGATTAATAACCTAGTAAACAATGCAAAACATTTGGGCAAAAACTACTCAAAAGAAAGTTACACCAATGAAAGATAAGCTGATGATAAGAAGATGTTCAAAATGACATAACTACTAGAGAATTATACATTACAGCAACGTATGTCACCTCATACCCACAGAAATGTTTACAATTTAAAGACTAAAAATATACCAACCAATACTCACACTTTTGAAATCTTTGTAATTTCCAAAAAAGAGAAATACATATCTTTTATATGATCCCGCAATTCCACTTCTAGGGATTTAACAATGAAAGCAAAAACATGTCTACATAAGCCTTTTTTCTGTAGTCAAAAATTACAAATGACTCCAATGTGTATCAACAGTTGAATGTATAAACAAAATGTGTAATATCTATATAACAAATACTGTTCAGCCATAGAGAAGAGCAAATCATGAACAAAGGCAAACACATGGATGAGTAGAAGCCTAAAAAGAAAACTTCAGACTGTGTGGTTCAATTAATATAAAATCATAAGAATGCAAATTAATCTATGATAACAAAACGTAAACCTGTGGTTGCCCATGGTCAGAGGCAGCAAAGTTGATGGTTTATGAAGGGGAACAAGAGTTCTTCTTGCCGGGAGGCGGGGGGGCTGCCACCATAGCGTAGGAGGTTAATCCTCCGCCTGTGGAGCCAGCATCCCATATGGGTGCCGGTTCTAGTCCTGGCTGCTCTTCTTCCAATCCAGCTCTCTGCTATGGCCAGGGAAAGCAGTGGAAGATGGCCCACGTGCTTGGGCCCCTGCACCCACATGGGAGACCAGGAATAAATGCCTGGCTCTTGGCTTCGGATCGGCCCAGCTCTGGCCATTGCAGTCATTTGTGGAGTGAACCAACGGAAGACCTTTCTCTCTGTCTCTTCTTCTCACTGTCTGTGACTCTACCTCTCAAATAAATAAATAAAAAAGAGTTCTTTTGGGGACAATGGATACAAATATTTTGCATTTTGATTGCACTGAATGAAGCTGTCAAAACTTGTAGGATTTCACTAGCACACTTTAAATGGTTGTCATTTGTTGTAAGTAAATGATTCTTCAATAAATTTGGCTTTAAAAATGACCTAGAGGTAGGACTAGTGAGGGAAAAAATTACAATTTCTTCCTACAAAAGCAGAAAATTTAATGATTGAGTGGGATTTCAAATGAAAGAGTTTGTTTAACAGGCAGTAAGATTTTAATGGATTTGGTTTTGAGCTTTGGAAAATCTTAGTCAACTTCTAGATTGAAGACAGAGGTTTTTCTTTAGTTCTCAAATGTCTTTATGTGTGACTATATTCCATTCGCTGTTCATGAACCTAAAGAAAACAAATCAAAGTTGTTTATTATGTCTTTGCTGATTTACTTTCTATGAGAATACTGCAAAATTGGATCAAAAAATAAGTTTTTTAGGTGCAAAATTTTTTTGAAATCTATGTGTTATTTTGTCATAATATGCATTTTCTTTGAAGCTTTTGCAGGCCTTTTGCATGCATGTGTTTCAAAATAAATGTATCTTTTTATTTCATTTTTCCCAGGACTTTTTGAAATACATTGGCACATGAGAGCCTCCTGGTGAAGAACTTCCAGACTGTTCCAGATCTGTAAATGCTTGTAGTCTTAGCCTTCCTGTTTCCAGGATCAACAGTGAGAGGTGTAACAAAGCCACAAAACAAGACAAATAATTTTCCAAGTACTTATGGTCTGAATGTTTGAGACAAAGAAGATGAATAGCCTATGTGATAAAGAGGGGGTGGCTAAAAGAATCAAAATATTGATATCATCACAGAAAGTTAAAATATTGAGACTTCTCCAGGGGATTGCAAGGATAATTGTATAGCACTCTCTATTGGCTGAGTAGAATATTGGGCTCTGGGGACCTGGAAATGATCCAGATATAGTCAATACATGAAAAGAAAAGTCTTATTTGCATTCTTACTATGTGAGAGAGCAGAATTAAACCCACACCAAAAGCACTGAACAAAAATAGCCTTTATGAGGGCAGGGGCCGGGGTGGGGGAGAGAGAGAGGGAGGGAGATAGAGAGAGAGAGAGAGAGAGAGGGAGAGAGAGAGAGAGAGTTTATGTTGTATATGTTTGGAGAAGGGAACAAAATGTTGTGGATATTTTAGTATCAATTTATTCCTTGTCACTTTACTGCCCTTCTCCCATTTAACAGGTCTGGCTTCTGGGAAAATCTGTCTGATTTAAAACTTAGCTCTATGTGAATGATATTTAGACAGGAATAACCAATTTCCAAATAACAGCTGTAGTACAAATAGTGCAATAGGGACAGGTAATATTTTATCACTGCCTGTAGTTCACACTCAGTTCATAAAATTACTTGCTGTGGGAGCCAACCTCTTAAGTCATTCGGACTCAATAGTGCTACTCACTGGGCAATCTTGAAAGAGCAGGGTTGAATTAATTAGGCAATGGAAAAACCTAACTGGGAATAATGGGGTTCCTGTGTGCATTTGGATAGCTTTGATAGGCAGTCCTTACAAGAGAACAGGAGCTCCAATGTAAGCTTAGTGAGCCTGGGAGTCCAGGCCAGACAAAGCAAGCATGATCTTTGCTTTTCTAATCCAGGACGTTGTAACTTTTAATCAGTAGTGGTTTAATGAGTTCTGAGTATGTTTCTAGCATTGAGTTAGATCTGATACAGATTATGCAGAATTATAAAGATATATATCAATATATATGTATCTTCAATCATATATGTATATATATATATATATATATACACACACATGCATACACACACAGACATATGACTCTTCACAGGTGCCTAAGAGCATTAAGAACGTGAAAGAATTCTCAGAACTGAGTGAAGGTTGTAATCAATTATGTCTTCTTCCTAGGCTATGCACAGAATTTCTCTGACCCTCAAGGAGGTTTGGAATCCATGAGCAGGCACTTATTTTGCTTTCTCCTCTTCAGACAGAGGGCTTTCCCCAGATGGACAGCATGTTTATCACCAGATCATAACTTCTCTGTGGTTAGTTGTGAGGAGTGCTGCCAAAACTGATTGGTCCACCAAACAAAGATTAAACTATAGAATACATACAGAGGCATAGTGGGAAGTTGATCTACTGGAAGAGAGGATAAAACTTAATGTATAGTTTGTGGGCATGTTGGAAGGATTCATGGTATTCATAAATAATCGTGGCTGCTACTACACCTGGGATTTGACATTTATGGGTTTTTGACCTACTGTTTTCTTCAATATTCTTAACTTTGTTATCCCTTGGCTGTACTTTGGAAAGATCTAGATTTTGTAAATGGGAGAGGCATTTTTTTTTCTTTAGAAAACCATTGGCATTTGCAGCACTTTTAGGCAAGAATGCTGCAGGAAGTGGAGCATCGTTGGTGGAACTCCTGCCCTTTGTCCTCCCTGCCTTTCCTGTGCCCAAGTGGCCACGTATTAAAGCAAAAATCCTTGACGAGTCAAAGGCTTTCAGAAACCACCCACAATGCTTCTCCACAACCTGTTCATCCTCATTCCAGGGCAAAAACATAATACAATGGCCAGAAAGTGGAACATGTATTTTGGCCTGGCCTGTGGAGCAATGGTAACAGGCACTGGGCTCTCTACTTCCTGGCAAGGACTATCAACCCCAGTGAAGCCTTCCTCACCACCCTCATGAACGCATGGTGGGTTGCTTTCCTACTGCAGCATTTCCGTCCCTCTGAGTATCCAAGGTGGTGATCAGTGGCAAACACTCCATTTTATTACCAGCCTCCATATGTGTCTTCTGTTTGCTTACAAACTAACAGGCAGCAGTGGGTGACTGAAATTAACTGCAAAATGTGTAAGGTGAGAGTACACATACTTATAGGACCTGCTGCCCCCTCTTAAACTGTTAAATGAATGCACGGCTGAACATGGTGACTAGAATTTAAGCCAAAGGGAATAATACTGTCAAAGGCTCTGAGATATAAGGAAATACAGAACATCTGAAGAACTGAATGGGAGCCAGAAAACAAAATGCGAAATGCTTCTAGAAAAGATTGACAGGCAGGGGACACGTGATGCAAGATATGGTACACCAGGAAAATTTGGGTTGTATTCATAAAAGCCTTGTGCAGCCATAAACAAAAATGTCAGGTCATGAGCAAATAACAGAACCAAGCTATGCCTGAATCCTGCTCAGGGTATCCCCTTTGTGTGGCTTTGTGCTGTCTGTATGCTACTCAGTTGGGAAATCCAGAAACCATATCACCAATAAGAACCCATGCAAAGTCCATCTACTTCTCTTGTGGCTCATGGGAGAAAGTTCCTTCAGTACATGATGGCCTGTGCTGGAAAGGATGTTAAGGAGGCTCTCCAGATCCCCAACCCCGGCTACTCAGTCAAACACTAATCTAGGTACTGCAGTGCAGGAATTTTGCACGTATCATTAAATCACAGGTAAGTCTGGAGTCAGTGACCCTGCAGACACAGAGACTAGTCAGTTGACCCTAATCTTTTTTTTTTAACTTTTATTTAATGAATATAAATTTCCAAAGTATGGCTTATGGATTACAATGGCTTCCCCCCACCATAACTTCCCTCCCACCCGCAACTTTCCCCTTTCCCGTTCCCTCTCCCCTTCCATTCATATCAAGATTCATTTTTTTTTTAATTTTTTTATTTTTTGACAGGCAGAGTGGACAGTAGAGGGAGACAGAGAGAAAGGTCTTCCTTTTTGCCGTTGGTTCACCCTCCAATGGCCGCCGCGGTAGGCGCGCTGCGGCCTGCGCACAGCGCTGTTCCGATGGCAGGAGCCAGGTGCTTCTCCTGGTCTCCCATGGGGTGCAGGGCCCAAGCACTTGGGCCATCCTCCACTGCACTCCCTGGCCACAGCAAAGAGCTGGCCTGGAAGAGGGGCAACCAGGACAGGACCGGTGCCCCGACCGGGACTAGAACCCGGTGTGCCAGCGCTGCAAGGCGGAGGATTAGCCTGTTAAACCACAGCGCCGGCCTCAAGATTCATTTTCAATTCTCTTTATACACAGAAGATCAGTTTAGTATATATTAAGTAAAGATTTCACCAGTTTGCACCCACATAGAAACACAAAGTGAAACATACTGTTTGAGTACTAGTTATAGCATTAAATCACAATGTACAGCACATTAAGGACAGATATCCCACATGAGGAGTAAGTGCACAGTGACTCCTGTTGTTGACTTAACAAATTGACACTCTTGTTTATGGCATCAGTAATCACCCTAGGCTCTTGAGTTGACCCTAATCTCTAAAAGCAGTTTTCTCCTTCTCTCTCTCTCTCTCTCTTTTTTTTAAGATTTGTTTTTATTTATTTGAAAGACAGAGTTACAGAAAGAGGCAGAGACAGAGAGAATGGTCTTCCATCCACTGGTTCACTCCCCAGATGGCCGCAACGGCCTGAGCTGCGCCAATCCGAAACCAGGAGCCAGGAACTTCCCCTGGGTCTCCCACGCAGACACAGGGGCCCTAGGACCTGGGGCATCTTCCACTGCTTTCCTAGGCCATAGCAGAGAGCTGGATCGGAAGAGGAGCAGCCAGGACTAGAACCAGCGCACATATAGGATGCCAACACCCCAGGCCAGGGCTTTACCCACTGCACCACAGCACCGGTCTCCCTCTCTTGCTCTTGGAAGAAAGAGAAGTGAGAGAAAATTGAGTCATGAGTGGGATGTGAGATGAGGAGTTTTTTGATTGCTGAAATGAGGGGTTCCACCTGCAAAAACTTGAGAGGGGCTTCTAGAAGCCAATAACAGTATGTGGCTGACAGCTAGCAGGACCACGGAGACCTCTGCCCCCACTCACAGTGAAATGTACTCTGGTGCCAATGAGCAAGTTTGGTTACAGATCATTCCTCAGAGCTTCTGTGGGAGTGCAGTCTAGCCAACACCCTGAGAGCAGCCTGCGAGACCCTGAACAGAGAACAGAGCCATATGGTGCCTGGACTTCTGACCTATGGAACTAGGATCTGATAAAGGGGTGCTGTTTAAATCAGTAATTTTGTAATAATTTATATCAGAAATATGAATTCATCCCTTGGTATCCACAGAGGTGTAGTCCAGGGTCCCCTGAAGATAGCAAAATTTACAAATTCCTATGTTCTTTATATACAAGATATCAATATAATCTATACACGTCCTTCCATATATTTAAACCATTTTTATATTATAATGCATAATACAGTGTAAATGCTATGTAAGTAGTGTTCTAATGTAATATTTAGGACATAATGACAAAAAAATTTGCACATATTCAGTCTTCAGGCATTTCTCCTAGAATATTCTGGATACATGGATGTAGAAGATAGAGGGTCAACTCTTATATGTATTTTGAGTTAGTGACTCAGTTAAGTCACTTACTGCATGTATGACCTTATGCCATTTTCTCCCCTGTCATGCTCCTATTTCTGCAAAATGGAGACGATGATTCCTTAAAGCTCACAGGCTGCCGTGCAGACTGAGTGAGAGAATGCATTCTTGGTACAGTATTGGTGTGCGAAACACTTTTACCATAAGTAGTAAATTTACCCAGAAAATACAATATTCATCTAAGCAAATGAAGTCTGTTTCCTCATTTGGAGGAAATATATTTATAAACATTTCTAGTATGGATATGCTCACCAGATATATAATACACTTAAAATCTAACTATCAAAGCTTTGATTTTATCATTGTTCATGAAAACACTTAGCTCACAGCATAGTTTTAAGCAAAGGATGTCACCAAATACCTAAGTCAAGTCTGCAATTTATAATTCCGTGGTCACGCATCGTCTGCCTTCAGAAATAGAATTAAAATGGCTAAGTGCCCCTCGTGGTGTTTTGCAAACTGCAGTGCAGTTTTTCGTTTGTTGCTGTTGTTATTTTTAGGGGAACAGAACACAAGAAGTCAGAGGGCAAGAGATAATGTGTCGGCAGAGTTCTCAGACACATTCTAAAGGACTGGAACTCCTTACAGAACCACACTGAGGGACCAATTTCCTATCATTGTAATAGGATTGTGGGTGCATCTGTATTCTATTAAGATCTTCAGCTGTATACGAGTTGCTCTAAACTGATATATGATCTTGGATCTCAACATACACTCTGTATTTAAACAGATGACTAGCACAATGAATCAGTTATTTTTTTTTAATGTCCTCTGAATATCCTCTCCTAGAAAGAGGGAATAGTACTCCTTGAGAAAACCTTTATATTCCCACAATGCTGAGCATAATCTGCCCATTAAGCATTTGCTGAATTAAATGGGCCATCATCAGCAAATAGAAATCTTCATGAATCTGGCTCCAAAATTGTTCTTTTACGTGAGCCTCTGACTCAGGAAGTTTTTTGCATCAAAGCCATGGATACTCTTGGCAGCTTGGCAAAAACTACAAGCCCTTTCTCAGAATAAATTGCTGAATGTCCAAAGTAAAACATCCAAAGTTTCAAAAGAAAACCAACTACATTTAAATACAGTTGTCAAAACATCAAGAAACGTGATTACAACATGGTAATCTATGTGCTTTTCAACATACTAAATAAAGAACTAGTGACAGGCCAAGTAATTTTTAACTATCTTTAATGGATTTCAATAAGTATATATATATATATATATATATATATATGATGTATATATACATATACACCTATAAATATAAAGCATTGTTAATTGTATTGTTTGTTGCCTACATTCAAGTTATTTAAATTTCTTAATATTCTCTGTAGGCTTCCTGGGTCCCCAAGTTACACACACTTTAGATTCAGGTTAAAAGCCAGTTCCCTAATCAAGGCTAGGTTGGACCCTTAAAAATCTTCATGACCAAAGTTCAGAAACTAAGAGAGAAGAAGCACAGGTCTAGAAAATCAAGTAATTGACAGTCACAAGGTACCTGTGACTACTAGATCAATGTTGAAACCATCATCTGCACATTTTTTTTTTTTCCCAAAACAGCAAGCACATGGTAAGTGAAGGGTGATAAAGGATAGATACTGCTGACATAATCTATAAGGATTTCAGAAACAATACTGGAAGACTTTGTCAAATTGGTCATCCAGAAATATCTTACACCCCAAAAATACTAATTCGAGGTTAACATGCTGTGTGGTATGGACAATGCGTGACATACCTGGAATTTCCATGTTGCTTGACAAATGTTTTTTAAATGTCATAAATCTAATAATGAAACTTCTTAATAGGGCAAGTGATGGGAAAAAACTAGGAAATGAATAACATTATGGAAAAACGAATGAAACCCAGCTTCATTTGATTCAATTTAGTAGTAGTATTTTTTCAAGAGCTTTCAAATAATCTACATACAAGTATAGATGACCACTAGACTATAAAAATCTGTACTATTATAATCCCAGATATTTTAAAGTAGTTCTTCTCTAATGACAGTTATATTTTCAAGACCCAAGAAACAAACTAAAGAAGTATGCACTCGTATGTACAATTTTTCATAGAAGACTATTCCAAAATTGTATTAAAAGTGGTTGTGGTGTTTCAAATAACTGGAAACTGTCCAGAGAACCTTTTAGCTAATCTTTCAGCCCACAGAAGATTGTTGCAGTAAACACATATTAAAAAATTATTCAGCTGATTGGGAAACAGGTAAATGACTTCTGTATTTGCTTCTATCTCAAGAGAAAGAAAAATAATATTTCAAAGTCTGGATATTGTCATTGAAATCTGAAGGTTCTATAAAATTGCTTATTCTAAAATGTTCTGCTTTATAAGAATGTTTCTGATATTTTATCTGCAGAAATAAAACACCAGGCAATGCCAAAGTCATTTATAATTGCATCAAAGGCAGAGAAAATAAACACATGTAATTTCTTCATTACCCATTCTATTTTAATGGGGATAAAATGGACTAACATATCAAGAACCACTTCCCTTTTAATAACAGGACACCAAATACCATTACTGAAGCTTCAAATCAATCTCCTTCCTGTGGAATCCTTGCTTTTAGTAAAAAAATATAATTGCTAGCCTCAGCCAATATCATAACTGAATTATTAATTTATTAAGGAACTTTTCCTGACCCACTCTGACAGAAAAAGACCCAAAGTTTGCCACTATCTCTCTTGCTTATTTCCAAGATATTCAAGATCCGTTAGGTAATTACGCCTTATCAAGAACACCAAGTGGGTATAAAGAAGGCAAAGCAGCAGAGTAAAATTCTAATTATGAAATATGTGCTGTATTAGTTACAGAAAAGTCAAATGACGGATTATATCATAATAGGAAAAAATAGCAAATTTGTGGATGTGAGGTAAGCTGTTATTCTTTTATTAAAATACAAGCTGAGCATTTCTAATCCAAAACTCCAAAATCTGAAATGCTTCAAAATTTGAAACTTTTTGCACATTAATATGTTGTCATAAATGGAGTATCCTACACCATGATAATCTGCTCCATGTGAGTATTATTCAAAATTTTGTGTAAAATTAAATTCAGGCTACTTGAATTAGGTATGCATGAAACATAAATTAATTTCATCTTTGAAGTTGGATAATGTCTACAAGATATCTCATAATGTGTATACAGGCATTCCAAAATTTTTAAGATTTCTGTAATACTTCTGATCTCAAGAATATTGGATAAGGGACTTCAATCTGTAATACTTTTATAATAGGGCTCTCTGTGTTTTAAGAAATTCTTTTATGAAGGAATGCATTGTACCCTTTCAATCTTAGATGATTTCACAATTTAGAAAATCAAGCCACTTATTTTACTGATTATAGTTTCACATGTTTTCTTTTGGAAATCTTTTAATTGTAAAGCAATGTGACCTGTACTCAACCCTCTAAGGTCTTTGTTGGTGTCTTCTGCATTGCTCATGGCATTTGTTGTGTATCATTCTGCATGATTTAAAGCAGCTTCACTCACGGTCCATCCAATTTCATCTCAGGGTGGTTAATTTTCTCAAGTTCAACAGTACAATTTTGAGCATACAAACAAATCCACAATATTTAAGTGTTTGCACTTATGTTTTTTAGACTTTAAAAATTATTTAAGATACACGAATTTCATTGTATTTCTTCTTGAAAGTATATGAAGCATTACAAAGAAATAGATTTGTACAGACTTCAAGTCCACATGGAAATTTATGTGCAGTGTGTTTTCAATTATTGTAATTATTATAAAGACTGTTAAAATGTTTTCTGCAAAACAAAGAAAGGAAATGTAATGGAATTTCTGTTTGTAATCTGTCTTCAAATTCTATAAATCTTAACTGATAGTGGCAGAAATATCTCTCTATTTTACTGTAGTATTTATTTTTCCTTGATAACATGGTGCATTTGAAAGTATCTGGTTTGGTTTTGCAAGGATGGAAAAACACAAAGGAAACAAGAAAAATAATGTGTGGTGGTGAACATTGCCATGTGTAAATTAAATCCCTAATGACATAATTTGGTAAGTTTCTTCTTTTTCAACAAGTAAACTCACAAGGATTAAGCTTTAATGCTGTGGAAAATTGGCACATTTCAGCAGTTTGCTGATTGTATGTTGCCTTCCAATGTCTGAATTACATGAATACTTGGACTAGGAATTCTGTTATTCGAATGTCTTTGGAAAGTTAACGTTAACTAAAGGCAACTGTTGATGAAAAATGGCTAGTGCCAAAAAAGTGCTTTTTTAAAATTATTTTTAATAGAAATACACCCTCATTTGGAATTGTGGATAAAAATGTGTCCTCATTTCCTTTGTATGTAACTATGACTAGTAGTTTATTACATGAAGACATGCAACACTTTTAATTTTCTTATTGTGGATCATGATTTGAATTCATAACTCTGTACATCAGATATAATAAAATAATTTGGGCTGAATATTTTCTTGGAAGACAATGGTACACTTTCTACTAATTTATAAGCAAGCATGCCTCATGGTCTAAAATAAATGCAAACCATGAAAGGTTAAGATGGCCTTCTGAATGACTTTACTCATGAATCTTCATTGATAAGATTTCTTTTAATAATTTGATGTTTGCACTTTTAAAGACTATGTTACTATAGAGGAAATATTGAAGCTTTCTGAGTACTTCAAAGTCTAGGTTAAGGCGTATAAGAACTTTATAAGTGTCTGTGAACTACATGCCAGTTTTGTTTTAGCAGGAGAAAATGAACCATCTAAAATCAATCATTTCTAGCATGAAAAACACTACTTTCCTATTTTCCACGAAAAATTCACAGAACACTACTTAGTGAATTCCATATATTTAGTGGAATCAGCCAATTTAACCACTCATTAGCAGATTCTACGTTCCTAAGTCTGATCACTCATAGGCCCTTATGATTCCTCAGTTCTGTTTTGTGGTTTCCAACTGTCCCTTAACTCAGGCAAAATCTGTAGCAGCTGTGTCTGGTGAGAGAGCTGAACATGTAAGATATCTCTGCTGGATTGCATTAACACTTTTGGGAAAAGTAAATGAACCAAACTACTGAGATAGGTCAGTGAATAACTTATACTTTGCTTATTTGTATACGATGGTACGGCATGCACCCATTTATTTATATACTTTCACCATTCAACAATTATCTGAAGTAATTTTTACTAAATTCATAGTTATAATAAGTTCTCATATATAAAATGAAAGGACAAGTTAATTGAGTATTCTTTCCTTCTTTCCTTTAACAGAAAAGAACTGTGTTAAGCAAATTACTGCAGTTATATACAAAGCCTATTTGGAAACTTCCTACAAGCTAAAACAAAACAGAACACACACAAATTTACGTGGACTGCATTGTATAACAGAGGATGGAATGAATTTAATTAATGTCTTTTTAAATTACACCACAGACTCATTAGTATTTTGGTGAAATTATAGGCAAAAGAAGCTTAATATATATTAAAACATGGTCATAAATGGAATAGTATTCCTTTTTCCCCCAAATGATCTAAAATCATAATTCCATAAAGCCTTTCTTAATAATATTATTTAGAGGAATGCACATGTTTCTAGGTTAGAGCATCTGCTTTTGAATATGATCTTAAATGGTCTTACAATCTACCACCAAAAACTTTTTTTAAATCAGAATTACAGACAGAGAGGGAGAGACACAGAGAGAAAGACAAATATTCCATCCACTGGCTCACACCCTGATGGCTGCAACAGTGAAGGCTGGACGGGGCTGAAGTCAGGAACCAGAAAATGCATCCAGGTCTCTCATGCGGGTGGCAGTGGCCCAAACACTTGGATCCTCTTCTATTGCTTTTCCCAGGCAAATAATAGAGAGCTGGATCAGAAGTGGAGCACCCAGAACACCAGCGGGTGCCCATATGGGATGCCAGTATCACAGGCAGTGGCTTTACCTGCCATACCAGAATTCCTGTCCCTTTATTAATTTATTTTTTAAAGATTTATTTATTGGCCAGCGCCGTAGCTTAACAGGCTAATCCTCCGCCTTGCGGCGCCGGCAGACCGGGTTCTAGTCCCGGTTGGGGCGCCAGATTCTATCCCGGTTGCCCCTCTTCCAGGCCAGCTCTCTGCTATGGCTCGGGAAGGCAGTGGAGGATGGCCCAAGTCCTTGGGCCCTGCACCCGCATGGGAGACCAGGGGAAGCACCTGGCTCCTGGCTTCGGATCAGCTCTAGAACCGGCCACAGCGGCCATTGGAGGGTGAACCAACGACAAAGGAAGACCTGTCTCTCTCACTATCCACTCTGCCTGTCAAAAAAAAAAAATTAAAAAAAAAAGATTTATTTATTTATTTGAAAGTCAGAGTTACACAGAGAGAGGAGAGGCAGAGAGAGAGAGAGGTCTTCCATTTGCAGGTTCACTCCCCAAATGGTCACAGCACCCGGAGCTGTGCTGATCCAAAGCCAGGAGTCAGGAGCTTCTTCCTGGTCTCCCATGTGGGTGCAGGGACCCCAAGGACTTGGGCCATCTTCCACTGCTTTCCCAGGCCATTGCAGAGAGCTGGATTGGAAAAGGAGCAGCCAGGACTAGAACCAGCGCCCATATGGAATGCTGGCGCTGCAGGTCAGCTGCGCCACAGCGCCAGCCCCCTTCCCCTTTATTAATTTTTTAAATATATAGTTAATTGTTATCAATCATAGCTATCTTACCGTGCTATATAACATTAGTAGTTATTCCTCACATCCATGGGCACTTCTATACCCACTAACTGTCATCCTTCCATCTTATCATTGTCCCCACACCATTTTGGTTGCTATTCTACTCCTTAATCCTGTGAGATCAACTTGTTGACTTCCATATGTAAGTGATAGCATTTGATGTTTGTCTTTAGGAGCCTGACTTTCTTCTGCTTAGCATAATATCCTCCAGTCTCATTCATGTTTCTTCAAGTGATAGAATTTTAATGCTTTTATGACAGAACAGTATTTCATTGTCTCTATATATGGCATGCCATTTTCTTTATTCATTCATCCATTGATGAACATCTAGGTTGATTCCTACATGTTGTGATAAACATATGAATGCAGATGTCTCTTCAACACACTGATTTCATTTCTATTCTGTAAATGAGTATACTTGGTAGTGGGGTTACTGGACTGTGGTAGTTCTCTTCCTAATTTCTCTAAGGAAACGCTACATTGTTTTCCATAATTTTGTACAAATTTACATTCTCATCCAAAATGTAGCAGTTTCCCCTTTTTTGCATGCTCATCAAAATTTATCATTTTTTTTTCCTTTTTGGAATGTCTATTCTAACCGGGATGAGAAGCTTTTATTTATATTTCTTATTCATTTTTAAGTTTAAAAAAACAGCTGAGAAATCTGAAGATCAGAATAATGAGATTACTTACTTAAGATTATGTGACTAGTGGATCTAGAATTTGAAGCTAATTCTGTTGGATCCAAAAATTTATATCCTTCCCATAATGCTTTATTCTATCACGCAATCTATTCTTTCAGTGTACTGGATAAAAAATAATGCAACATCGCTTCTCAGCATTTTCACTAAGATCAAATGTAGAAAATAACGCAACAACAGTTTTGCATTTGAATACTTGGTGTGATTAAAAATTTGCCTGGTATTGATGAAATATTCTTCCTTGTAAATACGTTTACTTAAATCTATAAGTTGGTAGCTTGACTGTTTAACCTCCTTAACTCTTTCTCATTTGTTATGGAAAAATCGTGGATTATGTGTCCTGTAGCTGCTGAAACAATGAGTGGCTGTTACCAGGAAGTTGAATTTAAAAGGAAAAAATATATATATGAAGTAGAAACCTCAAAGATGCTTTGATTTTTACGGATTTTTTTTTTCTTAAAATGTTTCTCCCAACCTATTGAGTGGTTTGCAAGTATAAACAATCTTGTAAACAATAGCTTGTTTCCAGACGTTGCATTGTGATGATAGCACTAAATACGTTAACCCCCAAGGGTTGGGTCAGGCGCTCTTGAATCAAACATAAGTAGGCATCACAGAATCCATGCCTAAACTATTCTGCATTTGTGGCTCCCTTGGAGGCCCCTTTGAGTGATCTGTATATCACTAAGTTGTCCATGCACATGGCCATGCCATAGTTCTCACCAAACTCACATGTCCAGACTGCAACCAATGTCAAATATAGCAAGGAAATAAAGCCCCACAGTTTATAGAGGTATAATGAAATGCACACATTTTATTACATTTTGTTATGGTGATTTAGTACAACTACAGATTCTTGAGCTAACATATTAGGAAAACGGGTATTCCTTTTAACACAGAAATTTGTTAATAGTTACTATTATTTCTTTCTAGTAGATTATTGCATATGAGCATATTTTAAAAAGTTCATGGTAAATGGAATTAAAAGAGCAGTTTATTTTAGTTCAATATTTTTCTGAAATTCATGCATATTTTTTCATAGAGTGCATTTTCCAAGTATCTTTTGAAGATATCTTGTATTATAATAAAATAATTGGTTATGTAGTCATCTTTATAGTCTGGATATTTTAAAATATATTTATTTAAATAATGCCCAAGAGTACTTTATCATCCAGGGGATCTAAACAGTATTCCAGCTGTCTCTTAATGGTCTTTCTTATAAGAAAATATAAAAATTAATTTGACAGCTATCTTGAAGAAAATTATCTACAGACCCAAATAGATTGGAAATATAAAAATCCTGTTAAAGGGTTCTGTTTCTACTTAGTCTGTATTATATACCAATGTAATTTAATAGAGCAGTCACTCTTCCCTAGTGGAATACAGACTTTATTCTTTCTGAGTATTAGGATTGAAGTGTTGGAAACATAAACCAGCATTCTCACTGGGCTGCTTTTGCTCAATTGTGACATTATCCTGAGATTTGCCAAAAAGAAAAAAAGTTTGGTAATCATAGGAAAATTGAGAATGTTTGCCTGGGTCCCAGCTATCTAGGTTAAATCTCAGGATGTCTGTGAGACTGCATTCTGTATCAAAACATTTTTTCTTCTGGGACAGTCCTGAACTTCTAGCCAGGCTGGATTTCTAACATGAGGAAGAGACCCAATATCTTGTGTGTCCAAATGGCTATATTTGGGATTTGTTTCTGCCACAAAGGGATATTTCCAGCCTGTAGGGTTGTTTTAAGGAAGCTTTAAGTTCATTCTGAGAACTGAAATAATTTGAATGGCAATATAATTCCTCCTACCTCTGCCTAGATCAGTAATCTGATGATGGTAGGAACTCCATCTTAATCTAGGTAGTGCCAACACTTATCGCAGGGTTTTCCGTTTCTATGCACTTGGAAAACTATGCATTGAACAAATGGGAAAGATTATTTAAAATGGTGGAAGAATCCCATCAACACACTCAATCCTGCATACAAAACAGTTCCTTACCTGCTTGCACACTCTCATCCAGGATCAGGGCATGGGAGAGTGGATAAACTGTGTGAAAAGTGATCATGTTCCTTATATGGATTACCATATCCATTGTTGATTTTCTATCCCAAAAGCACCCTGAGAATCCCTGTTCATAATCAAGAGCCCCTTGATCTCCTAGGCTTTCTAGAAGCAGTCATTTCTGGTTTCAAGGGGTTCGCCTCTGCCTATTGCCCAGTGAGACTTAGAACCCAAGTCTCCCTTTTGGCTGTGAAATTTGAAAGGGGAAAGAAATAGTAGCAGAGCTCCCAGTGACATTAATCCCCTATGCTGGATCCTTCTGAAGCTATTATGTCACATGAAGAACTCCATCAATGCTACTTAGAATCTATCATTCTATCTGCAGCATCAAGGGCAGGACATGAACAGTTGAGTGTGCTTTCAAGTCAGGTTCATAAAATCAGTTTTTCAGACATCCCTCTCTGTGTAATCTTTTCCATTGTATTTGTTATTTGGCCATGGCCTATTGACTTCAAAATTTCCTGGAATTGAGCATTGTGGATCATTATTTATCACCCCATATTCAATTGTTCCATCTGGTTTCTGGACTAAAAATAGAAAGGCCCATCTGAATTTATGATTTTTTTCTTCCTTCCTCTCTCATTTCTTCCTCCCTCCCTCCCTCCCTCCCTCCCTCTCTCTCTCTCTCTCTCTCTCTCTCTCTCTCTCTTTCTTTCTTTTTTTGACAGGCAGAGTTAGACAGTGAGAGAGAGAGAGAGACACAGAGAAAGGTCTTCCTTCTGTTGGTTCAACCCCAAATGGTCGCTACGGCTGGCGCGCTGTGCCAATCCGAAACCAGGAGCCAGGTGCTTCCTCCTGGTCTCCCATGTGGATGCAGGGCCCAAGGACTTGGGCCATCCTCCACTGCCTTCCCGGGCCACAGCAGTGAGCTAGTCTAGAAGAGGAGCAACCGGGTCTTCTGTCTCCTTCCTTCCTTCCTTCCTTCCTTCCTTCCTTCCTTCCTTCCTTCCTTCCTTCCTTCCTTCCTTCCTTCCTTCCTTCCTTCCTTCTTTTCTCCTTTCTTTTTCTTACCATTTTTTTTTTGCAACTAGATATGTAAATACTGTTGGCACTTTTTCAACTGAAAAAGCATCACAGTTTGGTTAAGTGAGTGAATCAGCCACAATTTCTGCTTCATTTCTCTTCTCTAGTTTTGTCTGTTTCTCCAACTCCTACTTTGCTATGAGTAGCACAGCTTAGGTAGACATTGCCAGCTTCCTGATCTTGCTTTAACATGTGAATGCTGTGGTGGTGTTAAATGTTCAGCTCAAAGTAAATAAAAAATACAAAATCATGAAAGTAAACAAATTCTAGTGGCACAAGTTTAAATGCTACAAATTATTAAGTAATGAGAAAAATACAAATGATAACGTTATACCAAGATTATTATTCTAACAAAATTTGAAATTGACAAAAGGGAAAATAAGACTGAAAGCAAACTAAGTCTCTTAAGTAAGAATTAAATAATCAAGCTTTATAAGTGCTAAGGTTCTTGAGAAAATTGCTTTCAAAATGTGAACAAAAGGGCCAGTGCTGTGGCATAGCAGGTAAAGCCGCCACCTGCAGTGCTGGCATCCCATATGGGCGCTGATTCAAGTCCCTGCTTCTCCACTTCCAATCCAGCTCTCTGCTATGGCCTGAGAAAGCAGTGGAAGATGGCCCAAGGCCTTAGGCCCCTGCACCAAAGTGGGAGAACCAGAGGAATCTTCTGGTTCCTGGCTTTGGATAGGCACAGCTCAGACTGTTGCGGTCAACTGGGCAGTGAGCCAGCGGAGGGAAAATTTCTCTCTCTCTCTCTGCCTCTCCTTCTCTCTCTGTGTAACTCCTACTTTCAAATAAATAAATAAATAAATCTTTTTAAAAAAATGAACAAAGGTAGCTTCTTGAAATATTTTTGAGCATTACAAAAGGTAAAACAATAAAGATTTTATATTTTTGAAACAATAGTCAGAAAATAATAAATATGATGCTTCAAGAAATTGAGGACTAAAATCTTATTTTAAATGTGACAGTATCTTTTTTTAAAAAAGACTTATTTATTTATTTAAAAGGTATGGGGAGAGAGAGAGAGAGAGAGAGAGAGAGACAGAGAGAGAGACTTCCATCCATTGGTTCATTACCCAAATGGGTGCAATGGCAGGGGCTGGGACAGGCTGAAGCCAGGAGTCAGGAGATTCTTACAGGTCTCACATGTGGGTGCAGGGGCTCATGTACTTGGACTGCTTTTCCAGGTGCATTAGCAGGGAGCTGGATCAGAAATGGAGTGGCTGGGACTTGAACTGATGCCCACATGGGATGCCATATGGGAGGCTTAACCTTCTATGCCACAGCACTAGGCCCATCAGCACCTTTTCATGTTGATAGAAAAGCCGTGCCCCCCCCCCCCATCGGCATGATTAATCATATAAGAATTCATTTGTTTCCATAAAAGTGCTTGTAGTCAGTGAAATCTGGCCAATAAAGGTAGGTATTCTGAGACAACGGCTTCTTCCTGAGATTACACATGATTTGAGGCTCTAGACTTCTACGGGCTTTTGCACCTTCCCAAACTGGTTTTCCAGCTCATTCTTTCTTAACCTAATGCCATATTTCTCAGTGATGGAGAACTGAGATTAAACAAAGTAGACAGCTGAGAAAAAAAAAATTATGAACAATGAAAGTTATCTTTATAAACAAATGATCAATTCTCAATGTATCTATATGTCTCTTCAATATATCCCAAGCACTTTGGAAATATTCTAACTAAAAGTATGTTAGAATAAAAACATTTTAAATAATCTCTTAAGTTTATTGACTTTTCTTGACAAAGGTAGAGAGACAATCCAATAGTAAAAGGAGAATCCTTTAACCAGATGATACTGGGACAATTGAATATTCATATTTAAAAAGGAGAGAGAATCACATAGACCTTCCCCTGCAACCACACACAAATATTCAGTCAAAATGGATTATAAACCAATGGACAAATTAAAACTATGAAAGTACCCAAAAGAAAGCATAAGAGAAAATACTGTAATTATCTCTATGGCAAGATCACTTATTTATACACTGAAAGCAAATTGCTAAGAAAATTCATAAATTACATTTTAGTATTTTTATCTTGCCAAGATATAATTAAGAGAATGAGAACACAAGACATACACTTGGATATTATATTTGCAATTAATATATCTGATAAAAGATTTGTACTCAATATGTAAAAGAATATGTAAAAGAACCCTCATAGCTTAATAATATGAATATAAGTTGCTTCAAATTGGTCAAAATATTTCTATAACCATTTTGTCAATTAAAGTATAGGAAGGAATAATAAGCCTGTGATGCATTTCATCACCAGTCATTTGGTAAATGCAAATTAAAAACATACTACTTCATGGTAGTTTCTAGAACCCTTATCTACTCCCTTTAATGGGAATGCAGAACATCATCACTATGTTGGAAATACATTGGTGGTTTCTTCAAAGTTAAACATATATTTACCATACAGCTCAGCAATGAATGCCTCTCCAATTTGCCTGCCTAAGAGAAATGAGAACATAGTAGATATTCCTAGAAACATTATTTATGGTAGCCCAAATCTGGAACCAATCCTGATGTCTACATCTAGTGAATGAATACACACATAGGAGTATATTCATATGATGTAGTATCATTTACAAACAAGGAGAAATGAACTACTAACACACAAACAGTGTGGATTAATCTCGAAAATATTAGGCTGAGTGAAAGACACTAGACATAAAAGAAAACATACCATATGCAATCATTCATATGGCATTTCTAAAAATGTAAATTAATACAAACAGAAAATAGACCAGCAGTCCTCTAAGCACAGTAGAAGGGCAAGATCTACTCAAACAGACCCAAGGGAACCCGTTGGGGTGATAGCAGTGTTCTAAGATAGTAATTTGCTAGTGGTTACATATCTGTATAAATTTAATAAAAATCGCCACATGTTATAATTGACAAATTTTATGGTGCCTAAATTGTACTTTAATAATGTATTATTTTAAGTATGTGGAAGGCAAGTCTCTACAAACATAGCTCCCTTTTTGTAAACTCTTAAGAATAAGCATATACATTGATGCCTACTAGGAAAACATTGTTCACAGAAAAGGGTGAGTGCTTTAAGTCTGCCTGTGATAAATCACTTCAAGGTCTAAGGTTGCCATTGTTCCCCATCAGATGTAAAACAAACTTTAGTGGACTATTTTCCCATAAACTATACCCAAGGAATACTGTTCCAACTCTGATGTCTCTATACATTCACACAATAAGTCAAGTAATTTACAGAAGTAGTGAGTTCTTTTGCTTTGGAGTACCATAAATTACTTCCTTCTGTTAAAAACTGATTTTGGATATCTATGTGCAAATTATCTCCACAAAAACTGCTGAAGAATCTCGAACGAATACTAGAAATGATCAAGCAATATGAATCCCATTTTTAGAAGTAAATGAAAGTAAAGAACAAACTGGGGCTGCCTGAGGTTGTGGTGTAGAGATTTATGCAACCGCCTTAGATGTTGACATCCCATATGAGGGCCTATTTGAGTCCTGGTTGCTCTACTTCCTATCAAACTCCCTACCAATGCACCTGGGAAGGAAGCAAAAGATGGTCCCAGTACTTGGGCCCCTGCCACGTAGGAGACCTGGATGAAGCTCTCAGCTCCTGGCTTCTGCTGGCTGTTGTGATAATTTGGAGAGTGAACCAGCTGATGGAAGATCTCTCTCCTCTCCCTCTTCCCTCTGTAACTTTGCCTTTCAAATAAAGAAATCTTTACATTAAAAAAAGAAAGAAGAAGCAAACTGAGAGGGATTTGTTTTTCCTCTTCAGAATGCACATTGTCTTTTTGACTCATTCTAGTAGATTTGAGAAGAGAAAGAGAGAGAGGAGAATATTTTGAACCATGCTCAACAGTAAAGAATGTAATATTTTTATTTTAAGACTTTTTGTTACTGATTTCTTGACACAATGCTTTCTTTTTTCTTTTTTAATTCAGTAAAACAAACTAGCACCATTTTTCAAACACCAGGCACTTGATTTTTCATGCCCTTCATCAAATGATCTTTTCACTATTATTCATTTGGCCTTAACTAGTCAAGGTTCATTGAAATTCATTTCAACTCAGTGATCATGGGAATTAAAAGAAGGCAGTGTTTAATTTATATTACATTCTGATTAAGAAAGAGTGTACTAGCACCAAGAAAGCTTTTGTCAGCATAAGATCCATAAAAGAGTATGACATAGTTTTCTTACGAAAATCTATCAGTTTTTTTTTTTTTCTTATACAATCTGATGGAAATGACAGAGATGAGAGGAGTAAATGAAGGAGAAACCAGGTCCAAAGTCTGTGGCTAAAGGTTACAGCAGGGAATGTGCACATCCAAATGCTGTGTTCCATAGCTTTGGTGACCATCAGAAAATGGAAACTGTCGACTTTGCCACAGACTCAGCCTCTTGGAAGGAACTAGATGTTGTTCTTCAGTGGCAATATCTACACATTGGGGACAGAGATGAAGAAATATGATTCTGGGGCCAGTGCTGTGGCATAGTAGTTTAAGCCTATACCTGGCGGTACCAGCATCCCATATAGGCACCTGTTTGAGTCCCAGCTGCTCCACTTTAGATCCCTACTGATGCACCTGGGAAAGCAGTGGAAGATGGCCCAAGTGCTTGGGCCCCTGTATCCATGTAGGAGACCTAGAAGAAGCCCTTGGCTCCTTCCTTTGGATTGGCCCAGCTCCAGCTGTTGCAGTCATTTGGGGAGTGAATCAGTAGATGGAAGACCTCTCCCTACCTCTCACTCTGTCTGTAATTCTGCCTCTCAAATAAATAAATAAATCTTAAAAAAAAAAGAAACATGATCCTGTGGGGTTTTAGTAATTCCATTATCATGTTTAAAACTGTAGGATTCAGTTTGTGAAGTTACTCCTTATTTCTCAAGGGAAAACTGTTGAAGCTAATTGATATATGTCATTTTACTTTTGTTTACATTTGCAATGAAAGCATACCACTTAAGTTGGAATGTAAACTTGTTGAATTTATCATCATAATTATGCTTTTATCATAAACTTAGAAATCTACATGCTTTAGATAAACTTAGTCATTTTATCAATTAACTGTTACTAATGCCATGATCATTTCAGTACCATATTTTTATGAGCCTAATTAGATGTTAATCTCCTTAATGTCTTAATTTTTCATACAGCTAAAAAAGGACAAAGTGAGAATCTAATGAATTCCAGTTTTTCTAGACTTATCTATGCCTTCCCTCTCCATTTTTCACCTAATCAAATGAATTGACTTTTATTATCTTAATATACAAGGAATTATATTTAGCTCACAAGTTGAGAAAAACTTCACTTGGCCTTCATAAGCCCATTAATCAATCTGTTTTGGCTTTTTAAAACACCACATTACTCTACTTGGTCTGACAACTCAAGCTGCAAGAAGTACTTGTTACTCATTTACTTGTACTTTTATAAGCTTCAAAATTCCAAGTAGCATAGTCCATTATGTGCAGAGGCCAATTCAAATACCATAAGAAAAAAAATGCTAATTCATGCCCACTACTTCCCAAACATCCATTACTGGACTGAAGAATGCCTGGAAGTCTAGAAATCAGAATGTGCCCATGGTCAGGATTCATATGCAAAAAAAAAAAAAAAAAGGAAAGGGCGACTCAAGGAAACATGAACAATTTCATTACATTTATTATAGGGTTCCTCTTAGTTTAGTTTAAAGTAAATATTCTACTTGGAATTAATTATATTCCTATAACTGTCATGAATAATGTTCACTTTCTACACCAAAACACAGTAAGGATTCAGAAAAAGTCAAAATCAAATTTTACCCCACAAATTTTGGGAAGTCACTGGGGAATGATAAATGATAGAGTATTACGGGGTATTACACAACCTTCCCACTTCCATCTGACTGTTTCTGGTATGTACATTAGCTAACACTGAGCAGTATATTGCCATTCTGGGTATTCTCCTTCAGTGTTTTGTTTTATTATTTTTGCCACTTTTTTTTTTTTTTTTAGTTGAGAGAAATAAAGACAAAGGTTGATCCAGATTCTCATCCATGGATTCATTCCCTAAGTGTCTGCAATGGCTGGAATTGAAGCCAGCAGCTCAGGACTCAGTCCAGGTCTCCCACATGGGTGGAAGGGTCTCAACCACTTGAGGCATCACAGCTGCCTCCCAAGCGTATGCATTGGCAGGAATTTGGAGTTAGGAACTGTAGCCTGGACTTGAACTCAGGAACTCTGATGGGGGATGTAGGTGTCTTAACTGGTAGGCTGAACGCCTGTCCCTTTTCTGTTTTAGTACTACCCTAAGTTGTTCACAAAATATGTGGGCAGTTTTGTTCAGCTTAATGATCTTAAGTCTAAGGGAAGCTGGTAATTGCTTTGCAACTACTAAGGATAGAAATGACATTTTTAAAATCTAGGTTTTATTCTTTCTGGTTTGTTATATATTTTTTCCAGAAGTGGATGTTTTAAGAATTATGGGAGACAAATTTTGTAATTTTGCCAGAAATGTATTCACGCACATAAATTGAGGGATATGGGATGACAGGACAGTGTTTATAAAGTATTTTTAAGAGACTAAAATAAAAGTATGTGGAGTTTGTTTTCTTTGGACATACTGCTTCATCTAGTGAACAATGTAAAAATATGTTTTACAGTCTATCTTCCCCATTGCGCTAGAAGATAAAATTGGAGTTGCTTCCATCTTGATAATGCTTTAAACTCATAAATTCACAATGAATTCTATGTCCTCTTGTATACTACTCACGAACATACTGCTAATAAATAGGAATTAGAATAATAAGGCAGAGAAAGTTAGACAGATGTAGGGTTTTAGAATTGAAATCAGAGTGTTTAAGTGCTGGGTCAATCAGGACGGGTTAGATTATGCTGTGTTTAAAAAAACAGTGGTTCAACATATGGAAGACTATTTCTGTTGCACACTATTCTTAGACAAAGTCTTCGTCCTGCTTTGGTTTCTCAGTGACCTAGGATGGCAGAGACTTCATCCTGATATAGCTCCAGTGACCTATGAGGAGGAGGATGTAGCAAATCTCAAAATGGTTCTTAAAAGTTACGTTGGATTGCATTTACCGAAGTCATTCACTTGGCCACATCTAACTTCAAAAGTGTACAGAAAGCACAAATCTGCCCCTCGGCCAAAATTGGAAAGCCCGATATATATGATAAATACCACTAATGACCTGAACAGTATTATAAACTCTTTCCAAAAGATGATTTATCATTCAGCTAACTGATCACCATATAGGAAGACAATCAGTTTAGTGACAATGACTTATATCGGTTTCTTCAAGCAAACACTGTTATGGATTGCAACATCTCCTGTGGTGTATTCCTTTTCCAATTCATCTTGTCATTGACATTTTTGATTTTTATTTCTTTTATTAAAAGATTTATTTTATTTTTTTGAAAGAGTTACAGAGAGAGGTAGAGACAGTGAGAGAGGTCCTCCATCTGCTGGCTCATTCCCCAGATGGCCGCAACAGCTGGAACTACGCTGATCTGAAGCCAGGAGCCTCCTCTGTGTGCCCTACACGGGTGCAGGGGCCCAAGGATTTGGGCCATCCTCCACTGCTATCCCAGGCCACAGCAGAGAGCTGGATGGGAAGAGGAGCAGCGGGGACCAGAACCGGCGCCCACATGGGATGCTGGCATTTCAGGCCAGGGCCTTAACCCGCTGCACCACAGCCCCGGCCCCTTGATTTGTATTTCTAAGTTGAATTTATTTATTTATTTGACAGGGAAAGATGGTGAGAGAGATAGAGAGAGAGAGAGAGAGAGAGTCTTTCATGCACAGGTTCGTTCCCCAAATGCCCACCACAGCAAGTTCTGGTCCAGGCTGAAGCCAGAAATCAGGAACTTAATCTGAGTCTCCCATGGTGGTTTGCAGGAACCATGTACTTGAGCCATCACCTGCTGTCTCCCAGGTGCATTAGCTGGGAGCTGTACTGGAAGTATAGGCAAGACTTAACCCAGGCAGGTGTCCCAAGCAGCAGCTTAACTCTATGCACAACTGCCTTCTCAATATTGTGATTTCCAATAGAGGAAAAGAAAGTGTTCCTCAAAGTGACTGGGCTTTTCCTAACTACTGTTTCTATAAAAATCGCACAAATAGGTCTGAGGTACTTATGTCAGTATGCATGAGAAAGCCATTGAACATTTTGTATTGCACAGATAACTCTTATAGGTCATAAATTATTCTCAATATGTTAGATGTGGTGACCTGTGGCTGGCTGTTGGTCCTTAAAACTAAAGTTCAACTAACACAATCATTAAACTCTACTGGTTGAACATTTTTTTGTTATGTTAAATAGTGGATCACATTTTCATTGCTATAATGAATCACTGGATACTTCCCATAGAAAGTTTGTTCCACAATCACATGCATACTAATACTTTGAGCCCCAAACCATAGTCATGAGAGTACAAGGTAATGATGGAAATAAAATATGAATGCTAACTAAAGTTGCAATGTTTTTCACCCAATTGTTGGACTACCTAGTGTGAAAGACAATTTTGTGCCACTTCTTTGCAAGAGAGGTGGTTTACAACATTTAATTGGATATTAAGAGCACAGTAGAACATCAAAAAAGATTGAGAATACATAGAAGTCAATTTTTCTGAAACATTTTCTATTCTGGGGCAACACAATACTTGAAGGTATGTCATTATTTTGGTTCCCAACAGCTCCACTTCCTATCCAGCTCCCTTCTCATGCACTTGGGGAAGCAGTGCAAGCTGGCCCAACTACTTGGGCCCCTGTCAACCAAGTGAGAGACCTAGATGAGGCTCCTGGCTCCTGGCTTTGTACTGGCCCAGCCCTGGCTGTTATGGCCATTTGTAGAGTGAACTGGCAGATAGAGGATGTCTTTCTCTCTGTGTCTCTGCTATCTCTCTGTGGCTCTGCTTTCAAATATATAAATATATTTCATTTAAAAAAAACGTGAAAATATATAATTATCCCTAAAATATATTATTACAACACATAAAACTAACGTGGCATTACTAGGAAACCAAAATATAAAGAACCTGCTTTCTTTCTAGCTTTAGAAGGAAATTTGAGGTCAGTTCTTCTAAATTCTTTTTGTTACTGTCATACCATTGAGGTAGAAGAATGCCCCAGTAATGCACTATTGCTGATTTTGTGCAGAAAGTAATTAAAATATACAAAAATTAAAGACAGAAAATGCTTTCAAACAACAAACAGAAAACAGCATACGACTGGTCAAGAATGAAGAGAACATCATTTGGCAATGTGGTATGACAGAGTAATTCAGTGTTTTTCTAGTACATTTCTTCTCATCGAAAGACTCCATAGACTGAAATGGAAACTGAATAGGAACCACATTTTCTTTTGATTTGGGGTCAAAGTCATCCTGAGGCTAAGATTTAAAGTCCCCAATAGATTTGGGGGTTTTACAGTGGTTGGTAAAGTTATTTGCATACAACCCGAATTAATAGTAGAATGTTTTACTTCAGAAATAGAGAAAAAACAAACATAATAGAAAGCATAAATGACTCACCCTTTACATAAAATGTATATAGGTTCTGAAGTAAAAGTTTCTTTGTCTTCCCTAGTCTTAAAATGTTTTCTCTGTGCTTATGCAAACATACACAGAAGGGTATATCTTTTTGAAAGAGAAGGGTCATGCTATACACACTGACAAAAATTTCAAGTGTCTGTCTCAATGCAATATGTCATATATACCTTTCCCGTTCACACATCTAAAGTATATCACTGAAATAACTACTTAGTATATCACTGTACCTACGTTCTATAACTTACCTAGTGATTCCCCTACTGATAGAAATTTTTGTTATTTATAATTTTACATTACTACAAGTAAAACTGAAATGAGTATCCTTTTAAATGTTATAAATACTTCAAAACTGTCTTAATTATAAGACTCAAATGTCTTAATTGTAATAAAATGTAATTTGTTAATTTAAGAAGTATGGGCTATGGGCTTAGTGATTAAACATGCCAGTTAAGATGCTTGGATTATTTGAGTTCAAGTCTCAGCTCTGATCTAATCCAATGTCTTGCTAATGCACACTCTGGGAGGCAGTGGTGATGGTTCAAGTACTCAGGTCCCTGTCATCCATGTGGTAGACCCAGATGGAATTCCTAGCTTCTGGCTTTGGTCTGGCCCAGTCTTAGCCATTGCAGGCAATTAAGGGGGAGCCAGTGAGTGGAAGCTCTGTATCTCTATCTATAACCTTCCCAGAAAAATTCTTTGCTCTAAGCATCTCTTACTTTTCAATGCATATAATCTGGTTTCAACAGAAAGAGAGAAGGGGCTGGGGAAAAAGATGAGTGAGAGAGAGAGGAGAAATACAAACCAAAAAATCTTGTTATCAAAAATCACTGGGAGAACTCAGTATTTACTGTTTATTTATGGAGTTTTCTGGTCATTTACCATATGATAACATGGAGTACAGAATGTTCCAGTTCAGAGCCATGCCACTAAGATCCTAAATATGTCACTTGAGTTCCAGGTTTCATTGTGTGCTTTCAAGCATTGTATGGCCTGATAAATAACATAAGGCTAATTAGGTGGACTATGCCTATCATGGGACAGTTAAATGTACATATTCTGATACAAGATTTCTAATTGGTTTTGAGAGCAATAGAGAAAAATACCTCATATTGCATCGACTACTTTAGGAAACATGGACTTTAAATTTTTATCCACAATGTAAACCCAGGTGACAAAGCACTTTACCATGAATTGGCCAAGGTCCATCTTGGAGAGATTCCATTAACTCACATTGTATAATTATTTTCTGTATTTTTTTTTGTTTTTCTGTATTTTATTTTCTGTTTTTTTTTCCTCCAGTAATTTGCAAAACAAACAAAACCCAAAATAAAACTTTACTTCAGAGTGGAGATAACTATAAATTAAAGTGAATTACAGGATTGAATCTAGACAAGACTTAAAATTATTTTTAAAAATTACATGTGGACTTAGACTTTGCCAGAATGTACATTCAATTTAAATGGATTGTGCAACACTTTAAATCTATATAGATGTCACCTGAAGTTACTAACTGTGGTTATGTTACATATGATACCCTTAACTTTCTAGTTTAGTGTTTAGCTTTACATATTTTTTCATCATTAACTTTATTGTTCTTATTAGATTTATTTATGGAGTGCTTGTGCATTTTTTTTAAAAAATACTTAATAATCTTACCATAGACAATTAAAAAATTGGTTTATTATCAGTTTTCTTTGAAGTTTATAGCTGAATTCCTTGTGTATCCTATAAGATGAAAACCAAAAGGTATAGCAAGGACTTATTAGCTTCTTATCCCTTGGATTTTTTATACTATGAAACTTACAAAGCTGAATCTGTAAATATTTAATTTTATATCAGAGGGATATATACATGTGTTATTATTTAGTTATAATAATTTTGGTTTTGATTTCATGGTTAGAGAATACTATTAAGATAACCAACATCCCATTCACAGGTTTTCCATAATTCTGAATTCTAATTTTCTTGTTTCCTACCAAGGGAATACAAGATTATAGGACAGCATTCAATGTAATCTTCCTGATTCAGAGGTATAAATAAACAAATGCAATAGTCACAATCAGCAATATTGATGATATTTACAACTTTGTAGTTCAATAGTTTAATAGTTTCAAAAAGTTTAAAAATGAGTATTATGTAAAAAATTGCACATGGATTTCCAAAGGTTCAAACACCAAAATAAACGTATGCTTTAAATTCTATTTTGCTGTGAGTCCTTTGAAGAACCCTCATACTAACAAAGGTTAACACTACGACAAGTCATGATTTAGTTCTTGCATATAATAGATTTATACTTAAAATTCTCTGCATGTTTCAAAGAGTTGATTCCTTCATCAAACATTACCGAAAAACTTAATGCAAAAATTTGCGTTGGGTGACTTTAAACTGCTCTTATATTCTACTATTTGCCACTGTTAACAGTTTTCTAAATTTTTGCTTTAAATATTATTTTCATCTACTTGAAAATAAGATAAACAGAGAAAGAGACAGAGAGACAGACAGTGACAGAGAGACACAGAAAGAGAGAAATCGTCCACTGGCCCACTCCACAAATGCCTTAAACAGCCAGGGTTGGGCCAGCCAAAAGCCGGGATCTAGGATTTCATCCAGGACTCTAACATGGTTAGCAGGGACCCAAGCACTTGACCATCATCCTCTGACTCCTAGGACACACTAGCCGAAACCTGGAATAGAAGTGGAGTAGCTGGTACTCCAATAGACACTCTAATGTGAGACACAGACATCGCATGTGGCAGTTTAACCCAGTGTTCCATGCCCACCCCCTAATTTAGATGCTTAAACTAGTCTATCTCACCAATTACTGCATTTGCCTGTCCCGTGTAAGCCTTTTGAATCATTTTTCAAATTAGAAACCTATTTTGTTTTTAAGAGATAACATGCAAGGATTTTTACTAATTGGCTCAACACTATTGTGGTTCCAGTCAATTTCATGTAAGCATTACACAGGCAGGGTTCAAAATGTTCATGGAAAATGGAATTATAAGGAATGTTTGGGACCAGCACTGTGGCATGGCGGGTGGAGCCTCCACCTGCAGTGTCGGCATCCCATTTAGGCACTGATTCAAGTCCTAGCTGCTTCACTTCCAATACAGCTCTCTGCTGTGGCCTGGGAAAGCAGCGGAAGAGGGCCCAATTCTTTGGGCCCCTGCACCTGCATGGGAGACCAGGAAGAAGCTCCTAGTTCCTGGCTTTGGATTGGCACAACTCTGGCCGTTGTGACCGTTTGAGGAGTGAAACTAGCAAATGGAGGACCTCTCTCTTTTTCTCTCTCTCTCTCTGCCTCTCTGTAACTCTTTCAAATAAAATAAATAAATCTTTTAAAAAATGAGAAATGCTTATTTTGGTGCAAAAAATTTTAAATCAATGTGTAGTTCTTCTATACGATGTGCTTTTATGAACTTTCTGAAGATGCCCATAGTTAAGGTCATTATTTTAGACCAGATAGTGCATGAATCCTGTTTTGTGGATTGTCTTAGCTTATGATCATGGAAGGAAGAAGTTGAAAATGCCAGCTATTAGTTGTCCAGCGATCTGCTGCTTGCTGAAGTACAAGTGCATGGGTAAATCTCCTCAGTCAAAACTCGCTGCCTCCAAGACTCTGGCAGTGGCAGTGGTCACAGGTGAACTGAGTCCTGTGGTAGAAGTAATGATGTTAAGAGTGAGATCCAGAGACAATTACTAATGGTAGTGGTGCAAGCTGAGCATTTAAAGTTTCACAGTGGCAAAGGCAGTGGAATCCTCAAAGGATCAATTGTGCGACATGATTTAATTCAATTTACTTTTATTTGATTTAGGTAAGAAGCACAGAGACAATAAGAGAATGATAGACAGACAGGAGAAGCTCCTATCTTCTGGTTCACTCTGCAAATGCTGCCAAAACCTGAATTGATGTTGGGATCTCTCATGTGGATGGCAGGAACCTAATTGCATAAGCCATCACCACTGTCTCCCATGGTCTATGTTTATGGGAACTTGGAATCAGGAGCTGGGCTGAAATTCAAACATGGGTACTACACTGTGGGACACAGGCTTCTTAACAACCAGACCAAAATATCTGCCCACATATCATGACTTGAGACATTCCTGGGGTGAGTAACACAAAAAAGTTCACCAACCTTCCTGACAAATCTGTAAGCTACTCAATAACAATTAACAAATTTATCTTCTGTTTAAAACAGCTCAAGATTGATTAACTCAAGTAAACCTTTAGAAAACATTTGAAATTACCTGTCTCTACTTACAAGGATCATCAAATATTTTCTACTAATAGTCAAATAGTGAATGTGTTTGCTTTTCCTTGTCAGATGTCCTCCACTGCAATTACCTAACTGCTACTGCAGCCAAATTAAAAAAAAAAAAAAGCAACTTAGGTTAATAAGCAAATGACTATAAACACAGTCAATCAATTGGATTTGGCCTACAGATAGTAGTTTGTTAATGACTATTTCACTATTTTAATGAGATATCTTACAGTAGGCTGTACACTTTGACTCTGTTAGTTGAAATAATCATCCAACTGAATGCATCTCTAGCTTATCTTCGATTAACAACTTCTAACCCTAGAAACATTGTAACTTCTCACACGTTTCTGAGATTTGGTCTCACTTTGACATTAAGTTCACAATATTCCATTCTAAATGCCCAACATAAGAGATTTGCTGTGAGTTTCTTTTCTAAAACAGACACATAATTTCCAAAATCCTTTTTGAAATGTAATTTCAAAAGATATAAATGCTAATATATCATTTAAAATACTCTTTTGAATTTATTTAATAGTGCAATGATAATTAGATGACAATTTTAATTTCATTAGGATATCTCTACAAGTAGGTTGGGAGCATCATGTGTCAAAAAACATCATGAGGACATAGTAATAGGAACTAAAGACACAAGATTGTTACGTAACTTTTCAGAAGTGAGTCACTGAAACATGTTAGAATTCCCACTATTTTTGTAATGTTAAATTAAATCATATGACTGTGGTAACATAAGGCTTAAAGTGTTTATTGTGGAGCTGGTGTTGTGATGCAATGGGTTAAGCCACCACCTACAATGCTGGCATCCATACGGGCACTGGTACAACTCTGAGTAGCTCCACTTCTGATTCAGCTCCCTGCTAATGCAGGGAAAACAGCAGATGATTCAAGTCCTTGATCTCCTGGACCCATGTGAGAGGCATGGATGAAACTCCTGGCTTTAGCCTGGCCCAGCCCCATGGTTGGCAGCCATTTGGAGAGTGAACTGGAAGGTAGAAGACCTCTCTTTCTCCCTCTTTCTCTCTTTCCTCCTCCCTCTCTCTGTAATTCTGCCTCTCGAATAAGTAAAATAAATCACAAAAAAGTATCTATTGCTATAATCTGCACTAATGTGCTTTTAAATGGAAAGATCCTACTTACTGGCTAATACACTTATAGTGCATTTAGCATCATAGACACTTTATTGATATTTTCTTATATTTGGCACCTTCCACCACTTAGAAATAAAAAGACAAAGCCCTTCAGAAACCCACCCCTCCTCCAGAAAAATTTTGTGATGCTTAGGATAGATTCTTCGCTTTGAATAGTGCAGGGTCTGTTCTGATTTGAAAACAAGGTAACTGATAATGGCATTTAAGACATTCTCTTCTGAAGTTCCCTAATGTATTTCAGTAATGTTGTCCACCACCTTAAAAAGCAACATTTGAAAAGTAACACCCATTCAATATAATAAGTTATTTACTCCTTGTAGGGCATAATTATCCATTGGTCTCTCACATTTCTATACTTCTTAATGGGTTCACTGGCTAATAATACCAGGGTGCCTTTGTTCTCACCTATATTTTCAAAGATATTTATATAAATAGAGTAGAAAGCAGAGTTGTTTTGTTTTTACTATTCAATACATTAATTATAATATTTTCCTTCAAGGTAAAAGTAAGAAAAACTTGCTTACTTCCCAGTATGAAATAGGTTTGCTTAAACTCTGGGTTCACCTGTTAAATATAATCTGCTCTCTGAATCACCCTGTGAGGAACTGGTTTGTAAGAGACAGCAGAAATGCTATTAACTGAAATATTTCAATTGCTATGATTCATAAACCATCCTTTGTTTCTCTGGAGCCTCATGTTGTTTACTAGCATCCAAGAAATGGTGGCAGGCTATCTTGCTACCTCGTACGTAGGGTAAAAAAATCTCAGCCCTTACAGTTACAGAGATAAAAAATCTGTAAGATCTGAGATTGTTTACCAACCTTGTAAACTAACAATACAGTTAGATAGATAGGTAGTTATAAATAGATATAACAATACAATTATAAATAGGTAGATAGATACCATGCTTTATTCTCAAGTAGCAGATAGATGAGGGGGTCTTAAAATTCATGGAAAATATATATTATGACAACCTATACATAGACTTCAGAACTTTCCACACAAAAATCAACTTTTCTTATTTCAATTTCACAGAAACATTTTGCAGTATCCTTGGGATTTTTACATTTATTCCTAAATCACATGAAATATAATATATAAAATAATTTGTTTTAAAAATCATTAAAATAGCATTTTTCCATTTCTCTTTGGAAAATGAAATCAGGATATTTGATTGTTTTAATCACATGACTTATTCAAATACCCTATTGTCCACTCTTTGAAGTACAGTATGCAAATTTCTCTGCTATGTGCTATTTATAAAAAGTAAATTGTTTCTACCTTCAGATAAGTAAAAGTTTAATGGTAAGATAAACATTAAAATGGATATATGAAGTACATAAATTTATAAGTTTAATAAGGTGTATAAGAAGGACTATTGGACCATTGGAGGCCTGTTTTAATCTGAGAAAAGACAGCTTTACAGAGTCTTCTTAGGGCAGTGAAGGAAAAGACAAGACATAAAATTTTAAAATACTTTTTTAGAAAGGTAAGATCAGGACAACAGTTCAGGCACTAAACACAGCACATTGGCAAAGCTTTTTTTTTTTTTTTTTTTTTTGACAGGCAGAGTGGACAGTGAGAGAGAGACAGAGAGAAAGGTCTTCCTTTTGCCGTTGGTTCACCCTCCAATGGCCGCCGCGGTAGCGCGCTGTGGCCGGCGCACCGCGCTGATCCGATGGCAGGAGCCAGGTGCTTCTCCTGGTCTCCCATGGGGTGCAGGGCCCAAGGACTTGGGCCATCCTCCACTGCACTCCCTGGCCACAGCAGAGAGCTGGCCTGGAAGAGGGGCAACCGGGACAGGATCGGTGCCCTGACCGGGACTAGAACCCGGTGTGCCGGCGCCGCAAGGCGGAGGATTAGCCTAGTGAGCCGCGGCGCCAGCCGGCAAAGCTTTTTTTGCATTGCTGAAAAGGGGAAGAATTTCAACAGATTTAGTATTGCTGTGTGCCACAGAAAAGAGTTTGGTTTTTTTTCAAGAATGTAATGGGGAGAAATGAAAGGATTTTGAGAAGCAGTGTGACATGCTCTGTATCCCTCTATTGTGGACTCAAGTGTGTCCCGTTAAAATTCATATGTTGAAGAACTAAGCCCCAGTTAATGTTTAGTAACAGAAGATTGAAAGAAGTGATTGATGTTAGATGAAGCCATAAAGGTAGGGCCTGAATCCAATAGAATTGATGTTCTGAGAAGAAGAAAATAGGTACATCAGGGAGAGGCACTCATAGAGAAAAAAACACATAATGACACAACCAGAAGGTGGCTATCTGTAATCAGAAGAAATCAACACTGCTGGTATCCTAATCTTTGATCCCAGCCTCCAGAACTGTGAGCAAATACATATTCTATTTTTCCTAAATTCTTATTTATTTATGTTGATTTTATGTAAAAGCTAAAAGGAGAGAGATGATATAGAGATGAGAGAGATGTGAGAGTGAGAGAGAAAGAAAGAGAGAGAAATCTCCTGTCTGTTGCTTCACTCTCCAAATGCCAACTAGGACAGGGCCAGGCTAACCTGGGTATCCCACATGGGGGCAGAACCCAGGTACTTGAGCCAGCACTGTACCTCCCAGGGTACATTAGCAGGAAATTAGATCAGAGGCAGAGCTGGGTCTCAAACTAAGGCACTCCACTGGGATGTGAGTGTCCTAAGCAGCAACTTAATCACTGTCCCAAACACCACCCCACCCAATTTCTGTCTGTACTTTATTTTATTTTATTTTTTGACAGGCAGAGTTAGACAAAGAGAGAGAGACAGAGACAGAGAGAGACAGAGAGACAGAGAGAGACAGAGAGACAGAGAGAAAGGTCTAACTTTTTCCATTGGTTCACCCCACCAAGTGGCCGCTACAGCCTGGGCATTGCGGCCGGCGTGCTGTGCTGATCTGAAGCCAGGAGCCAGGTGATTTCTCCTGGTCTCCCATGCGGGTTCAGGGCCCAAGCACTTGGGCCATCCTCCACTGCACTCCCGGGCCACAGCAGAGACTGGCCTGGAAGAGGGCCAACCGGGACAGAATCCAGTGCCCCAACCAGGACTAGAACCCAGTGTGCTGGTGCTGTAGGCAGAGGATTAGCCTATTGAGCCACGGTGCTGGCCCAATTTCTGTTTTTAAAGCCACCTAGTCTATTGGGTTATTTTGTTGTTGTTGTTGTTGTTGTTAGTTTGACAAAAGTCAAACTGGACTTACTCTATTTTCTAGTATCTTAAAATACATACTCCATCCCAGCAGAAGCTTTTGTTGTTATAGGTCTCTGAGGCATCTTTCTGTCTAAAATAGTGCTCAAAATATAGTTACTACTCTTAAAATTTCCTATATGTGAATTAGTCATGTGGGATATGGATTATACACAAAAGCATGAGATCAGAGGCAAAATACTCATAAGTCTGAGAGTATAATGGCTTCATCAAACACATTTAAAAAGTATTTATTTATTTGAAAGACACAGTTACAGAGAGAAGGAGACATACACAAAGAGGTTTTCCATCCACTGTTTCTCTCCCCAGCAGAAACAATAGCCAAGGCAGGACCAGGCAAAAGCAAGGAGACTGGAACTCTATGTGGGTATAGGGACTCAAGGACTTGAGCCATCTTGCCCTGCTTTCCCAAGCACAGTAGCAGGGAGCTGGGTTAGAAGTTGAGCAGCTGGTACCTTAACCAGTGCCCATATGGGATGCTGGCATTGTAGGCAGTACCATAACCCACTGTGCCACAACACCAACCCTGATAAAATACATTTTTGATTTAAGAATATAGAGAAAGAGTTGGAAACCCTCATGAATATCTGAGAACAGTTCAAGTTTGAGATACCAGTAAGAGATCTATGTGAAGATGTCCAGTTGTAGAAATGGTTTTGGCATTGTGGTATATATACACTATGGCATACTTCACAGCAGTTAAAAAAAAATTAAATCCTGTCATTTGCAACAAAATGGATGCAACTGGAAACCATTATATTTAGTTAAATAGGACAGTCCCCAAAGGACAAATACCATATGTTCTCTCTGATCTGTGGTAACTAATAGAGTACCTAAAAGGTAATCTATAGGAGCAAAATTGATGATTTGAGATGTGATGATTTTGAACAGCTTTTGTCTTGACTGTTGAGGAGCAGTGTTTTTTTTTTTTATTTTCCTTCATACTATTTGTTGAACTATTTACTTAGTGTAAAACTAATCTTATGAGTATAAAGCTAACTGAAAATAGATTCTTGTAAAAAAAAAAAAGAATGGTAATAGCAGAGGGAGGAGAAAGGAGGATAGGAGTGCTGGTGGGAGAGAAGGTAGAGTGGGAAAAATCATGTTCCTAAATTTGTATACATGAAATGCATGAAGTTTACACACCTTAAATAATTTTTTTAAAAAGGAGATCTTGGTTAGATGCTGACATCAGAGTCATAAGTGATTAAGAGTTAGGCAATGTCATGATCAAGTTGAAAGCCACCTACAGTAAGATCAAACAAGAAGAGAATCAGGTGAGAATGTATCCCTTTGAAAGACCAACATCTAAAAAGAAGGAAGAAAAGAAACAGAGATAAGGGGACAGAGAGGTAGAGAACCTGGAAGAATAGTCAGGATTGATGATAGACATTGATATATACATTTTCAGGAATGTATAGTTTACATAAGGTAGAGGATACTGATTATTCAACATTGCAATTCCAAGAGAAATTCTCTAGGAAAAGTTCTATAATATGCTTAGTATAGGTTAAAAGTGAAAAAGAAGGAATTATTTTGTCTTGGATCTTGACAGATTATGTGATATTGCCATGTTGGGATAGCTATAAAGGAAACTCATTTAGTAAACTCACCTACAACTCAAGCAATCAAATCCTCTCTTGAAAAAACCTAAATTCCTTTGAGCCAAATTGGCAGTGAAGAAAACACTGCATGTGTATATTTGAAATCTGAATTATTCTCTTCAATATGTTTATAAAATCCTATCCTAGCACTTCATGTGACATTCTTTAACACTAAACCTCCTAAAAGTCATCCTATTACACTGATGGTCAGAATATGTTGATCCTAAAATCTGTTCTCCAGGATTAAGCAAATGAAAACGGACATGGTGAAGGTGGAGCAGGAACGTTCTGAGTAAGTTAGAGCGTGAAGAATGAAGATCAGAGGAGTTTATAGAAGAATGCTTTCCTAGGCTTGATTCAGGAGCTCAGACAAGATCCTTCTATGAAGCCCCTGTGAGAATTCACTCCAAATGAGGTTGACATTTGGATAGTGTGCTTTTAGAAATCCCATGCAAGTTCCCTGGTGAAGGCATTAAATGTCTTAACTATAAAATCCTTTCTCACCAACTTGACCAATATATTTTCCTGTGAACTTTGCCTTGAATTTTCTCATTTTATTATTATATCATTTACTGACATTTGGCCTGCAATTTTTGTTGAAATTCTTATTGCACTTGTTGTCCTGATTCTTTTCTGCCCTTGAATTTACTGTCACTTTTACATAATTCTATTTTTTTTTCACATAAAAAGGTCCATGATTTTGTATTTATCCCTGGACTTCCTTCTACATTAAATTATCGTGCTATCTTTAGTCTCTCTCCCTCCTTAACATTTTGTTTATAATATCTGCTCATTGGCAGCCATCTGAGATTAGACTTCCATTGAGGTAATTTTGGCAAGTGTTTTTTCAAAGGCGGCAGTACATAGAAAGTGGCAGACAAGTACAATTATTGTTGGCTTTTTGCCATGAGAAAAATATACAGAGTTGTCCACAAATACCAACTTAGACCTCATAATGTTTCTGTCAAATGAGGTGTGAAATAGTCATAGATACACATCAACTATCAGAGAATGACTTTGGGTATTTTATTTAACCAGAAACCTAAGAATATCTATACTTTTAGATCATGAAACACTGAATGTTTGAGTGTATGTGTTAATGAAATCCTTTATACAAATTACAGGAGATGCTTCCAGGATAATAAGGGATCAGTATAACAAATAAAGTCTTAATAACATAGTAATATTTTTACAATTGTAATATAATGCTTATAACTTGAGTGTTTCTGAAGACAGGAATATAGAAAGGTATCCCAGTAAAACTTCTAGCTAAATAGGCTGTTTTGAAATAGAAAATGTGGAGTACATTCAGAAGTGTGTCATTGAATTGTTTAGAGTTTGCTGCAGTACCCTTTGCTTTTCCTCTTGAATGTTTACACACTGGTCTACATTGGATTCTATTTTTACAACTATTATTGTGGGTATTTTTGTTGAAATATGTGCCCTTTTATAGATCAGAGATTTTTCAATACTTAAATTTTAGTTTGTCCTGTGTATTCACATCACACCTGGCCCTGAATCATAGGCATAATTCATTTATAATTACTAGATCAATATCTGGAATTTATCAAATATGTCTTGATGTACAGTATCATTCAGGTCACCTGATGGCACTAATTTTTTGAACTTTTAATTTCAGAATAGTTTTAAATTTACAAAACAAAGATAAACCCCAAAGCCAGCATCCTCTACTATCAACATCTCATATTAGTATGATATATTCTCACAGTCAGTGAGCCACACCCAGTTTCTCCCACCTTTTATCTAGACTCCTTGTATCTTTCCTACCACTCCCAGCCTCTAGTAATCAGCATTCTGTACTTGGATGCAGAGGCTTTGCTTGTTTGTTTTTTAGCTTCCACATATGAAGAAAACCATACAGTATTTTTCTTGTTTCTGACTTATTTCAGTCAACATGAGGTCCTCCAGTTCCATTCATTTTGAAGATGTCAAAATTCATATCTATTTTTTCATATGAATAGCATCCCATTGTGTATATATACCCCACTTTCTGCATCCACTCATCTGATTATTGACAACTAGGTTATGCCATACGTTGGCCATTGTGAACAGTGCTACAATGACCTTGATGAAGCAGGTATATGCTTGATACTATGATTTATTGTCTTTTGGATACATACCCAGGGGTTGCATTGCTGGATCATATGGCAATTGCATTTTTAATTTTTTAAAAAGATTTATATATTCATTTGAAAGTCAGAGTTACCCAGAGAGAGAGAGAGAGAGAGAGATAGAGAGAGATCTTCCACCCACTGGTTCAATCCCCAGATGGCCACAATGGCTGGAGCTGTGCCAATCCAAAGCCAGGAGCCAGGAGCTACTTCTGGATTTCCCACATGGGTGCAGGGGCCGAAGGACTTGGGCCATCTTCTACTGTTTCCCAGGCCATAGCAGAGAGCTGGATTGGAAGTGGAGCAGCCGGGTCTTGAACTGTCACCCATATGTGATGCCATTGCTTCAGGCTAGGGAGTTTTTAATTTTTAAAGAAATCTCAATTTTGTTTTCCACAGTGGCTATACTGGTTTACGTTGCCACCAACAATGTGCAAGAATTCCCCTTTTTCCACATCCTCATCAACATTTATTATTTTCTTTCTTTTTGATAATAACCAATCCAACAGGTGTGAGGTGTTATCTCATTATGGTTGTGATTTGCACTTCCCAGATGGCCAGTGATATGGAGCAATTTTTCATATTTTTGACCTTTTGTATTTCTTCTTTTGAGAACTGTCAATTCAGCTGATGACACTAAATTTTAATGATGCTCTGATATGTCCACTCTGGGTGCCCTGGGTTTGTCTGTTGGATTAGTTTAAGAAAGAACTAACAACACATAAAGAGCCTAAGAGATGGACAAGGATTCTTTACAGCAACCTCCACAAGAAGGTAGGCCAACGTGGTTCATTGCATCTCCTGCTCCCTCTCCCATTCTATTCATAACAAGATTCATTTTCAATTATCTTTATATACAGATGATCAATTTAGTATACACTAAGTAAAGATTTCAACAGTTTGCACTCACAGAAACACAAAGTGTAAAATACTGTTTGAGTACTGGTTATACCGTTAATTCACATAGTACAACACATTAAGGACAGAGTTCCTACATGGGGAGTAACTGCACAGTGACTCCTGTTGTTGATTTAACAATTGACACTCTTGTTTATGGTGTCAATAATCACACGAGACTCTTGTCATGAGTTGCCAAGGCTATGGAAGCCTCTTGAGTTCGCCAACTCCGATCTTATTTAGACAAGGTCATAGTCAAAGTGGAAGTTCTCTCCATCCTTCAGAGAAAGTTACCTTCTTCTTCGATGGCCTGTCCTTTTTGTTGGGATCTCACTCACAGAGATCTTTCATTTAGGTCATTTTTTTTTCCAGAGTGTCTTGGCTTACCATGACTGAAATACTCTCCTGGGCTTTTTAGCCAGATCTGAATGCATAAAGGGCTGATTCTGAAGCTAGAGTGCTATTTAGGACATCTGCCAGTCTATGAGTCTGCTTTGTATCACGCTTCCCATGTTGGATTGTTCTCTCCATCTTAATTCTTTCAGTTAGTATTAGCAGACACTAGTCTTGTTTATGTGATCCCTTTGACTCTTAATCCTATCATTATGATCAGTTATGAACTGAAACTGATCCCTTGAACTAGTGAGATGGCATTGGTACATGCCACCTTGATGGGATTGAATTGGAATCCCCTGGCACATTTCTAACTCTACCGTTTGGGGCAAGTCTGATTGAGCATGTGCCAAACTGTGTATCTCCTCCCTCTTATTCTCACTCTTATATTTAACAGGAATCACTTTTCAGCTAAATTTAAACATCTAAGAGTAATTGTGTGTTAATTACAGAGTTCAACCAATAGCATTAAGTAGAACAACAACAACAACAACAACAAAAAACTAAAAGGGATAATGTATTAAGTTGTTCCTCCACAGTCAGGGCAAGGGCTGATCAAGTCACTGTTTCTCATAATGTCCATTTTACTTCAACAGGTTTCCTTTTTGGTGTTTGGTTAGTTGTCACCAATCAGGAAGAACGCATGATATTTGTCCCTTTGGGACTGGCTTATTTCACTCAGCATGATGTTTTCCAAATTTCTCTATTTTGTTGCAAATGACCGGATTTCATTGTTTTTTACTGCTGTATAGTATTCTATAGAGTACATGTCCCATAATTTCTTTATCCAGTCTACTGTTGATGGGCATTTAGGTTGATTCCAGGTCTTAGCTACTGTGAATTGAGCTGTAATAAACATTGAGTGCAGACAGCTCTTTTATTTGCCAATTTAATTTCCTTTGGGTAAATTCCAAGGAGTGGGATGGCTGGGTTGTATGGTAGGGTTATATTCAGGTTTCTGAGGAATCTCTAGACTGACTTCCATAGTGGCTTTACCAGTTTGCATTCCCACCAACAGTTGGTTAGTGCCCCTTTTCCCCCACATCCTTGCCAGCATCTGTTGTTGGTAGATTTCTGAATGTGAGCCATTCTAACCGGGGTGAGGTGAAACCTCATTGTGTTTTTGATTTGCAATTGGCTAGTGATGGCTAGTGATCCTGAACATTTTTTCATGTTTCTGTTGACCATTTGGGTTTCCTCTTTTGAAAAATGTCTATTGAGGTCCTTGGCCCATCTCTTAAGTGGGTTGTTTGTTTTGTTGTTGTAGAATCTCTTGATTTGTTTGTAGATTCTGGTTATTTATCCATTATATGTTGCATAGTTTGCAAATATGTTTTCCCATTTTGTTGGTTGCCTCTTCACTTTCCTGACTGTTTCTTTTGCAGTACAGAAACTTCTCAATTTGATGCAATCACAAATGTTAATTTTGGCTTTGGAAGAGAATATAATTTCACACAGTTTTCTAATGATACTGAATTCTATTAGAGAAATCTATTGAAATATTTAAAGAGATGCAATAAATGCAAATTTCCTTTGTAGTTTAATTTCTACCTGACATGTTTTCTAAGAATCTATCACATTTTGTCCTCTGAATATGTGTATGGATTAATGGAGTGTTGGTAATCTGCCTAAGTAATGCAATGAACGAGTTACTAAAATGGAATAGAAGGTAACATATTTATCTTTATTTTTTAATTTTAAAAATTTAATTATACTTTTCTCCATTTTATCAACATATACTTGACAAATAAAAATGATACATGTTTAAATTACACAAGTGATGCTTTGATACATGTATATATTTTGAGATAATATCAAGTGAATTAATATATATATATCATCTGATCTTTTTAAAAAATATTTATTTATTTATTTGAAAGAGTTACAGAGAATTCAAGGTAGAGGTAGAGAGAGAGATCTTCCATCCACTGAGTCATTCCCCAAACGGTCACAGTGGCAGGGGCTGGGCCACACTGAAACCAGGAGCGAGGAGCTTCTTCCAGGTATCCCATGTGGGTGCAGGTGGCCAAGGACTTGGGACATCCTCTGCTACTTTTCCAGAAACATTAGCAGGGAACTAGGTCAGAAGTGGATCAGCTGTGACTCAAACTGGTGCCACAGAACTGGTCCCAGTTTACTTCTTTAATGTATTATTTTGTCATGAGAACATTTGAGATCTACGTGATAATTGCTAAGAAAGTAGGACTTAATTTTTAATGCAATTAATTTCATTTTATATTTATATGTAGGCACTTGGAATTTCACAGGATATATTTAGTATTTAATCATTTTTTGACATGTCACTAAGTGGCAAGAATAGCAATACCCACCACTCATATTAAGGAAATTATGAGAAATTTAAAATATTTAAATTTCATCCAAGTATTGTTTCTTTCCAAATAAATGAAGACTAAGATTTTGAGGAATCACCTAATGTCTTTTTTCACTTCAAAATATGCGAAAATAATAATTGCAACTTTTTACTGTTCAAGACTTAATAAGTGATAACAAAGTTTATCTGGTCAAAATGAAATATGAAGTCTGAGCAGCACTGCATTAGCTTGCATCACCCCATCCAATGGCAAGACCAAACAGCCTTCCATAAACTGGCTGGGTGATGAATGGCTTCAGCTTTCATAAGTGCCACAAGATTACAGCCGTTTTAGAGCCAGTATCCAACTCCAGTATAATCCCTGCACTTCTGCTCCACTTTGGTAGAGAAACAGATAGAAGACAAACATCCAAATACAGAATCTACAGAATAATGATGTAGTGAAGATAACAAATATATAAATGCACTGAACAATCTGCTTAAATCTTTGAAGTTGGGGTGGTCAGTTAAGAAAAAAAGTAACTAAAAGTTGACCTCTAAATTTTACCCATAGGATATGATTATTGAATGATAATTAAAAGTGTCTAAAGAATTACATTCTTTTTGAACAAGTAAAATTTTTCCAATGAAATTTTTTTTAATATTTCTTTTTTAAAAAAAATTATTTGACAGGTAGAGTTATAGACAGTGAGAGAGAGAGAGACAGAGAGAAAGATCTTCCTTCCATTGGTTCACTCCCCAGATGACCACTATGGCCGATCTGAAGCCAGGAGCCAGGTGCTTCTTCCTGGTCTCCCATGTGGGTGCAGGGGCCCAAGTACTTGGGCCATCTTCTACTGCACCCCTGAGCCACAGCAGAGAGCTAGACTGGAAGAGGAGCAACTGGGACTAGAACCGGCGCCCATATGGGATGCCGGCGCAGCAGGTGGAGTATTAACCAACTGAGCCATGGCGCCGGCCCTTCAATGAAATTTTTTAAAAGGTAATTTATGTATTTCAAAGTCAAAGCCAAAGAAATGGGAGGGGGGAGAGCAAGAAATCTTCCAGTTACTGGTTCACTCCCCAGATGGCTGCAACAGCCCAAGGTTTACTCAAACAGGAGCCGGGAGCCAGAAGCTTCTTCCCAGTCTCTCATTTGGGTGCAGGGGCCCAAACACTTGGGCCATTCTCTGCTACCTTTCCGAGTCCATTAACAGGAAGCTGGATGGGAAATGGAGAAGCTGGGACACTAACCGGAGCTCATATGGAATTCTGGCATCAAAGACGCAGGGCAGCTTTTCCTGCTACTTCACAACACCAGCCCTGCAATGAACTTTTTTGAGATACTTTTAGCATTCCCAAGTAGAAACTCAGGGTCCAAAATGCATGAACTTAAGTGCAGATCAAGATAAACAAAACTTGCAGTGCATTTTCTTATGTGCACTGACAGAGATGAGTTATGTCCTTCAACAGGTGAATAGAGACACTAAGGTGCATTTGACCTAAGAAACCAAGGTCTTGAGAATGTCAGAAAGCTTTGGCTTTGCATTTTCCATCTCCCTGTCAGAATGAGATTAACCATTAAGAGTAAGACAAGTGGGCTGAGTGCCTTTACTGCCCACACTTGACCCATTTCCATATCTTGCAGATATCAAAGATTTTACTACTAGGACATGGAAGAGAAGGAAAAAAAAATTTATTTCTGCAAATAGACTCATTCAATGCTAAAGGTTTTTAAAAATTGTATTTATTTGAAAGAGTTACAGAGAGAGGTAGAGCAGAGAGAAAGAGAAGTCTTCCATATGCTGGTTCACTCTCCAAATGGCCATAATGCTTGGAGCTGAGCTGATCTGAAGCCAGGAGCCAGGAGCTTCTTCCTGGTCTCCCACGTGGGTGGAGGGGCCCAAGAACTTGGGCCATCTTCTGCCGCTTTCTCAGGTGCATTAGCAGGGAGTTGGATCAGAAGTGGAGCAGCCAGGTCTTGAAAAGGTGCCCATATGGGATGCCAGAGCTGCAGGCTGGGGCTGTAACCTGTTGCACCACAGAGTTGGCCCCAATGCTAAAATTTTTAAATACATAAATAACAGAGAGTGTAGAGAATGACATCATTAAAAACTTGGAAGGAAGAGTAATAAATGTTGTGTGAGAAAGAAATCCCCAATGGTCACTGAACTTGGAGAAAATCGCCTCATTTAAGTTTCAAAAGCTGGAATGGTAACCTAAAATGTAATACATAAGCAATAAGAAGATGCAGGGAAACTTTTAGGAAGTGATGACTTTTATGTGTTTATTACTTTGGGTTTTGTGTACAACTTATTTATGTGTAAGGTTGGAGAACTTAATTCTTTTTTGATGGTTGTGCTTAAGAACCAGCTTGCAAAATTCCCGTAAGTTGAGCAGTCAGCTCTGTGAAGTTCATCCATTCACCTCCCCCAGATAAGGAAAGAGCTGGAGTTTGAGAGGGTTTCCAGATTGTGTGGACAAAACCAAGATGTTGTCTAGAGAAACTAAAAATCTCTGAAGCGAGACAGGGGCTTTTTAGCCATGCGAGTCTGAATTTTGAGGAAGGGAAAAAAGCACCTTCCTTTTTTCTGATTGTTATGACTTCCCCACAACCATAAGTGAGAGACTATTCAGAAACCACACTGAAGGAGTAATGTTTTACAAGACTGTATGAATTGCAGAAACAACACATATGGTTGTCTAAGTTGGTTTGAATTCACTTGCACAGATTATGAAATGAATACAAGGTGCTTTTAGTTGTGGTTGAATGTATGTTCTACAATGACAAGTTCCTGACTGCTACCGAGTCCCACTCCTCAGTCTGAAAATGAACTCCTATAAATAGCTGAAATCTGAGAGAACAGAATCAATTTCATAGTATTTGTGTATCTGTTATACTTATCTTTGTGTGTTTCCCTATAATCTTTCAATGTCTAGACGTATGTATTTCAGTCAATTAGAATAGAAGTTGACTACTATTTGAGAAACATATGAAATGATGTGAATTGGATGAAAAATATGTTATCAATTAAAATTTCATTCATGAAATTCTATACAACATATTCAAAACATAAATAACTGCTTGCTTTAATTTTCTCAAGTTAACATACATTAAAACGAATTCCAGTAAAACTGAGGTTGTAAAATATTTTATCATGTACATTATGTCGGTGGTGGATACAATAAAATAGAAATAGATAGCACACAAGGTTCTGGCTCCAAATATTTCCCAATCAGCATCTGTTGCACAGATATTTGTAAGGTTCTGTGTCTACACTGTATACAGTTTAACTAACGAGGAAGTTCTCTGATGCTCTCATTGTTGATTCTTGTAATCCCAGTTATCCTTTTCAGTCTTTGTTTATTTCTACTTAACATAGTTCCCACTCCACTTTTTCCTTCAGTTTGCTTGCTGATTTTTTTCTACCATCTGAAATATATTCAGAAGGGATTTTTTTTTATATCAGGAAAAAAGTCAGCTTTTTTTTCAGATATGTGACATTTTGTTTTTATAATTAACATACAAAAATTTGGTTTATAAAGGATGATTTTTTGGAAAGATATTTTGCAAAAACACTTGTCACATAATCAAAAACAGCTCTGTTCTTGTAAATAGGTGTATAACTCAGCTAATCTAACTCATCCCCGAATAATTCAATACATGTAAATTAATAGGCATATACCATTTCAAAGCAGAAATGATCTATATTTAACATACTTTTAAGAAATTCAATGAAGTGGGATAATTAAATTTGTGAGACTGACATTTGTAGACATGACATTTTGGTTAATAATGAATGACTCTTTGGCACAAATCAATAAAGGTACAAAGACTGTTTCTATGCAGAAAGTTCTAGTTTGGGGAGGCAGGTCATATTTGCCTTTAAGCTAATATCTCAGAGTACACTCTACTGAATTGTGGTCTTTTTGCTTTTAATTTGTTGAACTCTATTTAGTGGAAAGGGAAGCCTTTGACTATAATGTAAATTAAAACTGTTATATCAAAAAAGAAATTAAAATTTTAAGTTAAAAAAAAGGCAGAGGAGCACTCATAGATGAAGGTAGAGACTACTTTTAAAAATGAAAGATCTCTGTAAGTGAGATCCCAGCAGAAAGAACGGGCCATCAAAGAAAGAGGTGCCTTTCTCTGAAGGGAGGATAGAACTTCCACTTTGACTAGGACCCTGTCTAAATAAGATCGGAGCTGGTGAACTCAAAAGGCTTCCATAGCCTTGGCAACTCATGACAAGAGCCTCGGGTGATTACTGACGTCATAAATAAGAGTGTCAATTTTAAATCAACAACAGGAGTCACTGTGCACTTACTCCCCATGTAAGATGTCTGTCCTTAATGTGTTGTACTATGTGAATTAATGCTATAATACTCAAACAGTACTTTACACTTTATGTTTCTGTGTGGGTGCAAACTATTGAAATCTTTACTTAGTATATACTAAATTGATCTTCTGTATATAAAGATAATTGAAAATGAATCTTGACATGAATGGAATGGGAGAGGGAGCGGGAGATGGGAGGGTTGCAGGTGAGAGGGAAGTTATGCTGGGAAAACCACTGTAATACAAAATCTGCACTTTGGAAATTTATATTTATTAAATAAAAGTTAAATAAGATCTGATTGGTGAATTAACATATGGTGCCTGTCCTCCAGGCAGTAATCAGTGATGCAGATGCACAAGAATGTCGGTTGTGGTTGCTGCTCTTCCAATGAAGTGGTATGTGTGTGAGTGTGTGTGTGTGTGTGTGTGAGGGCTGTATTTTATGTAGTACTTCATGTTTATTTGTTCTAGATGATGATTAATCTGATGATTAATTAAAAGGATTTTGCGCATATTTCCCAAAATTGCATCTCTCCATGAAAATCAAATGGTGATGGAGGGACATAGTAATATGTAATAATTAACTGTTTCTTAGGTTGTCATGTAACTGGGAGGGTTTTCATAGCCTCTGATAGGTCTCTTGCATGAATGAGAGGTAGGTTATGGCCTCTTATATGAAATAGATGAAGTGGTGATGTTTGTTTCAGTCCTAGATCAGTGGTTCTTAAAGCACCACCTCACCAAAGGCATCATCATTGCCTATCAGCTTGCTAGATATACAACTTGTCTGAGCCCCACCACAGACCTACTAAATCAAAGTCTTTCGGACCAAGATCCTGCCATGGTTTACTAGACTTCCAGGTGAAAATAACATATGCTTAAAGTTGTTCATTCAAGTCAATGTGTGTGTTAGGAATGGAAATGATCACAGAGCACTGCCCAGATGCAAGTTTAGACTTTAGCTCTTTAGCTTTTCAAAGTCACCTTTTATTTGATTATTCAACCTGGTGCTCTTTCTCTTTCCATATTATGGCCTCTTATGTTAAGAATTATTGTAGATTAGGTTGCACCCTGGCCTTGAGCAATCCAAGCCAGGGTCTGGTTCCCAGTTCACAGATATTCCTGCCTTGTATCTTCTCTGCTCAAATCCCCAAGAGCCAGACTCTAAACTCAATACCTTTATCGTTCTATGATCACAAATGTACCAATATTTCTGGGTACACTGTTTGCAAAGTTAAGAAGGTTAGCCCAGGATGTAGGACATAGGAAGAAAGGAACCTTATCTTTGACTCACTTGTCTATCGAATGAGAGACAGTAAATATTTAATAACTGAATGAAAAAAAGCCCTGATTTGTAGTGTTTCAGATTTCTGTTGTGAAAATGCCCCCATGACAGCCAGTTTCAAGTCACCTACATGACAATATTAAGTATAGCCAATTTCAAGTTACCAACATAATACTGAACATATAGTTCAAGTTCGTAAGAGAAGTACACAACTGGCTCTTTGTAAGGCTGCAGGAGCTGGCTCCATGACAGTAAAATCTCTATTCTCATTTGCTACACAAATCCTTGGCATACAGTAGATGTCCAGTCAATGCATATTTAATAAACGAAATAAAGTGAGTGGATTGATGTAAACTTTTTTCCCACCACTGGAAGACCAACTCCAAATTTATGTGTCATTGGTGAGAAAATATGGCATTTATATACTTGGGTTGCACATCTTGCTTTACACTCTTTGCTGGCATTGGAGAATAAATAATTGGTTTCAAATTGCATAAACATTTGTCACATAATCAAAAACAACTCTGTTCTGCTGAGTAAGTGTATATCTCAGCTAATCTAACTCATCCCCAAATAATTCAATAGATGTAAATTAATAGACGTATACCATTTGAAAGCAAAATCATCTATAATTTAACATACTTTTAAGCAATTCAATGAAGTGGGATAATTAAATTTGACTGATGTTTGTAGACATGACATTATTTTTCTTTGTTACCTCTTACTAAACAGATGCCATCTGATAAGAAACTCACTATTCAATAAGTCCCCATTCCAGGAGTGGGTATATGGCACAGTCATTTAGACACCACTCAGAACATTGACATCCCATGTTGGAATATCAGTTTCCCACTAAAGCATACCCTAGGAGACAGCAGATGATGGCTCAAATGCTTGAGTCCCTGCCACCCATGTGGGAGTCTTGGATTTAGTTCCTGGATCCGCACTTCAGCCTGGCCTAACCCTGGCTTTTGCGGTCATTTGAGAAGTAAGACACTAGATGGAAGATCTCTCTTGTCCATATCTGTGTGTGTGTGCATGCGTGTGCATGCATCTGATTTTCTATAAAATAAACAAATTTAAAGCCCTTACCATTTTATTTAACATTACCAAGTGCATTTGGTGTAAAGTTATATTTTAAATATCCTTAACATCTATGGATAAGTATCCCTCCAGAACTGTAAAGACAAATAATACTTTTTAAAAGTTTCCAGAATAAAAAAAAAAAAAAGAAAGTTTCCAGAATAAATGTCGATTCTCTAATGCAATTTTATAACTCTGGGAAGAAAACTTATGTCTTTTCCCCCCAGTCTAGTAGGACTTGCTTTTTGAGACTTCAAAACATGCATTTGGACGACAGAGCTTTTGTTAACTTCCCTACCATTAGATAATAGAAATCACTGCTGTTCCTCTTTGCTCTGCTCCGTTCATCGCTGTTTCAATGCTCCCGGGAGGTGTTCATGTTCACTGCGATTTTCTTTCAACAATTCCTGTAAGTTATCCTTTCTTTGTGGATAACTAAGAGTTTGCAAAACTTTACACCCTTATTCTTCAATTAAATACCGACATGGAATGGCAGTGTGGAGCATGCTAATCAGCAGGACCTCCCTGTGGGAATCTGTGCTAGAAGCCTGGTTCACATTGAAGGCAGACAGCGCTGTTGACACTGGCTGTCAAAAAGGCTTCACGTCTTTGAAAGGAAATCTTAATCTTCTTTATTCATGTGTGAACAGGTCCAGGCCCCCATCCTGGGGCTCTAACACATTGGTTGTTTAAACTACAGGTTGCTAGGCTTTGGGGTAGAGTCTGTTTGCTGTGTCTAGTTCCCCCAAACGGATGAGGACTGAAAATTAAAATCTGTCTGACACAGACCATGGCTTTTCTGTCTCTGTTTGAAGAGACATGGCAACCTAGGGCGAAATGAAAAGGAATTTTATTGAGCGCAAAACCACTCAATGTTTAAATGTTGGATGCAGGAACTGAATGGTGATTTGGGGCAACTGGTAGATTGTTTATAGACAGTAGGATGACTGTCAATCAAAGCACAAAGGCAAAATTTGTGTCAGGGGAAAAAAGTGCTTTTCTAGTGACTGAACTCCTGTTTCCTGTTAACATGCCCAAGTCCACAAATAAAAAAAGCTTTTCCCTCCGAGTTTCCAAGCACAAAAATTTCAGAATAACAGAGATGGTTTATTGATCTGGGTGGCACAGTTCAAAATTGAGTTACGCCCCCCAGAAAGTGCTATATGTTTCCTCTGCTGTGTTTGAAAGCTGTTCCTCTTGATTGTACCTTGTGTTTTCACATTTTTCACAAATAAGAAACACAAGAAACAGATTGGAAATCATCAATGCATTTAGGATGCTATGTAGTGTAATATTTTAAAAAGCTAATACTAAAAGGTTTTAGGCATGCGTTTGATTTTATTTTCAGATCTCAATTTTTTTATGATTTTTAAAAATTTTTGAGCTGTTTTTTAGGTTGTTTATGAAATATTTTCATTGCTCATAATGTTTGAATATATGTTTTGATTCAGTACTTACAGAGAGATCTTAAAGTATGTGCGTAATATATATTCATTAATATGGTGGATATTCAAGTGGATTTCTTCATTTAATTTTAGACATCAAGAATTGAGATTTTTATTAGATGATAGATCCCAATAGAACTGTCAAATCTGAGCATTTTTTCAACATTTATGTATTATTGGATAAGGGTACGTACGTGAAGAAAACAGAACTGGCTCTCTATTGATGAGATCCCCCTCCCTAGATGTTTCAGGAGAAAAATACATTTACTCTGTAATTCAACGTGTTGGACCCAGCTGCCTTTTGGATTCATGCCACACATTTGTAAAATGACAGTTCAGGGACATGTCTCCCGCCCTACACAATGGGAAGAAGCAGAGCCAAAGAGAAAAAGACAACCAAAACCATGCTCCTGTTACTCTTGGTTTGAGGGAATACTGGTTGATATCTTTTATTATTGCTCAGCTCTGAATAGTTTGAGAAATAGTCACAGAGCCAGGATGTGATGAAAAGTTGGGCAAATTCGAATTGGAGAGAAAGATTTAAGCCCTAAGCTGAATCAAGCTTATCAGGAACCTCATTTGACAGAGACTTTTTCCCTAATATTTCCTTGAATAGATTAAAATGTTGGGGAAGTCTCCTGCATTGTGGCTTGGAGCAGGCATACCAGGTGAGTAAAGTAAGAGGTTTCTAATAACTGGAGACATTTTATGGGACGAGACCAGGCATGGGACTGGGGTTTGGAGGCAAGAGAGATAGAACAGCCTAGGAATAGTTTCATTGCCATGAGCAGCCATCAAAATCACTGGAAAATCGAAAGGACATTTATAAAATTTGGACATCTTCACCTGTGAAAAGAATAACAGTGCAAAGACTGGAGCCATGCCCCTGAAAAGTCCCAGCTCCCACAGGCAGAGGACTAAGATCCAGAATCCCACAGTCTCAGATGTTCCCTTCCTGCCCACAAAGGCTTTCTGCTTGACCAAGATTTCCTCGGCTCCTCTGAATCCTCTTCTCAGCTGTGCCTCAGGCTTCAGTGCCCATCCTGGTTGGACTGGCCTCTCCTGTTTTTAACAAGAATCCTAGGTCAGCTTAGAGAGAATCCTTCTGGAATCAGGGCTCCACATTGCCCCAGTGACATAAGACCCTTTGACTTGTCTTCAGCAGAATCCTTTTAAACTCAGTTTAGTAAGAACTCCCCGACCCCGAAGTCTCCTCTTAGCAATTTTGTTTAAGCCACTGACTCAGTTTCCAAACTGCTTCCGGGTTATAAATCCTTGCTTGTCTTTGATGTCTTCAGAATTGAGCTCAGTTTTACACTGAGACATTGTTTTTCCTATTGCAATAGTTCTTGAGTAAAATCTGATTTTACTGCTTTATTGGCTAACTCTGGGTCCTTTTAATACCATTCCCTCAAACATCTGCAGCTGACCAGTGGGAAGAACAAAGAACACCCTTGTGGATTACCACAAATCAGTAAAGTACTGGCTCCACTTCTCTGGGGAGTTCACCAAGACTCTGAAAGTGAACATAGGTTTCTGTGCAAAGTCTTGATGCTGATAAGAACTACAAGACAGGAACCACAGCTACTGCTGGAACCAGAACCACAAAGAACTGAAAAATCTATCACAATTTTTCACGATGACTCCAGGATAAAGAAAATTGAATGACTTACAGGTAGACCATTTCCTCAGGCACTAGGAACAGCACAGTTACCACGTCTTTGTGTGGGCATTTTGGATTATTAGCTTTGACTAATTCAAAGTCACTAAATCACCTTGAAATTCATGGAGAACAAGAATAAAACCCCATGAGTATAAATAATGCCAATACAGCATTAATAATACTGTCAACTCCATGGAGGTGATTAGGAGGAAATATTTCAAATTCCAGAATACAAAAAGACCTTTGAAATATAGATTTCTCTATAGGATGGAGATTTGAAGATGGGAAGTTGTTTAATTAAATTATCTGCTATTATTTAATTTCTTATTCCAATGTTATAACACATCATTCAAATAATTTAGCTGCTACCATTCATTGCTCTCTTGAAATCATATTTCACTGTGTACAAAGGTCTTGGACAGGAAAGCCATTCTAATCTATTTTTGAGAAATATTGCATCTGCTGTTTCTGGCTTGATCTCGTCTTTTCGACCCTCTAGGAAGTGGAAGGTTTTTGAGTTATGGGATGATTCTAATTTCCCAGACTTCTCTAGATTTTAGCCTTTGCTTATGAATAATCTTTTAAAAAAACTGTATTTAAAAGTGCTTATGACAGGACTATGGATTCCATTCCATTTTACAAAGGCTACATTTTTTCCCCATGCTTAACATTCCAAAGACCTTCGGAGGAGTCCCACCAGGCACAGAAATCAAAATCAGAATAAACTACCTTCAATTGAAAAGGTTAGAAGGAAAGACTTTACATTAGGCTTTCCATGTTGCAAATCAAATCTTAGTTATTTTTCTTAAAAACAAAACTGAAGAAGAGCTTCATATACTTCAAAGCCGTACACTGTAATAGTTAAAAACTATTGAAGCAGGATGATAACATCACTGAACATGCATCTGTTGTGAATGTTCCCTTATCCCTCTCACTCCCATTTCTACCCCCCATTCCCAGCCAGAATCCTCTGAACAACAAGAACAAGATAATAGCATGGGAATTTTGTCTTTGGCCAGCCATCACATTCATTTCCTTAACTTGTTAAATAATTAATTTGTTTGTATTTTTTAACCCTTGTTACCCATTTCTTTTATAGCTTCCATCAACATTGTCTCCAGTGCTCAGGACCTCTGTTTCTTTTTTTGGTTTTGTTTTGCTTTTGGTTTCCACTACACTATCTAGGGAGTTCTCTTAAAGTTTTATTCAAGTAAAATGGTTTTGATACAGATCTTAACATAGATTTTGCTTACTCTGTGATGCAATAGTGCCCTTTCCATAACTATAGATACCTACTTCATTCTTTAAAATCCTATGAATGTTGGAGCAAGGGCCGACATTCTTCTGTTTCACTGGGAAAAAGGAATGAATAAATAGCTCCAGTCTAAGGCTAACAACCAATGATCAAATTCTCCCATAGAAGAAATTTCAGATTTCTAGTTCCTGTGAGTCACAGAAGCAGCCTCACTGAAGTGATGACAAAGCATCATCTTAGTAGGATCATGTTTGTTTTTATCCAGTGGTGTGTTTAGGAGGGTGTGACCAGTTCTTGGTAGTTGACATCTTCCTGGCTTTGCCCTTTCTACTATCTGCAGTTGCTATTGGTTTGGAGTTGGCAGAGATGAGTGGATGACAGAGGTTAGTTGAAAATCAGGGTGCCAGCTCTTACCTCACAGGCTGTTCTTATGGGTGCATTGATGATCCAAGTAGGAAATTCTGACAACAGTTCCCTTACTCCAGCACTGTCATGTTTCAAGCACCCCTAGAAGTGTAGGCTGGCCTTAAAGGTGTTTGATGAAGTCCCCGAGTGATTCCAATCTGCACCCATACTTGAAATCTGCAGCTTTTAACACAGAAGACTTTTCTTATCAACATCCTCCACGCTCCACCCTTGCACCACAAAAAGCAAAACCTCATTCTATGATAAGGTTTGTCTTCCAAGGATATACAATAATTTTCATTCACAAAGATAATACCAAACTACAAGTTCTGAGACCTGGTCTCAGTGAGCGTGCTCCAGAACTGACAGCTTATCACCAGGTGTTGCAAAACCAGCAGTGCTCTTTCTGTTGATCAAGGAGAGATGAAACCACATCACTTTTGGCTCCTATGAAGCAAAGACAAAAGAGAAGCCACCCATTTAATTGTAAGTCACAATTCCTCCATATTTGACCAGAAAGCAATAACTACCACTTCTGCCTAATAAAAACGAACATCAGAGAAACTAGGACTCTTTTAAACCAGCTGTCCCTATAGATGTTCTTCTTAACTGGTCAAGGTAATTAAGATTGATTGACTAGGAATACCAAGGGAATCATGCATGCTATAATAACCTTTCTGGAAGGCCAAGTGAACATAAACCTTGTTTCATTTAATAAAGTGTCCTCTAAAAGGACATAATAGAAAGTGCTCTGTTTAATATAGCATCAATGCTGTATATTTTCCCAAATGTGGTTTTTCAATGAGCATTTAAGACTCTCAAACAAAAGCAAAAGATGAAATATTCCCATATATACACATAGCTTTTTCCATATGGTCCCAGGCTCAACATGATTTTAAAAGCATATAAATTGCTGGCAGTCTTGAAATTTGATTGATCATAACTGTGTGGACAGCTGAACTGAACTGTTCAAATGTTCTGCCTTTGGTCAAAACTTTAAATGAGAGTTCATAATTTATCAAATCAGGATAATCCTGGAAAAGAAAACAGAATAAAAGATTCACTAAGTTAAAAAACAAAATGGAAATGTGGTTCCTGGCAGGGATACATCAAGCCGGATAAATTTTATAGAACAAATCAAGATCTGGCTTCTGGTTAAGATGACAGCAACATAAAAAAATTGCCCATATGTTATGGGATGTCTGGGTAGGTGTTGCCAAAGGAATGCAGGCCACATAACACCAGGACGCTTGTTGCATTAAAGGGAGATCATTAATATATCATCTCTGACCCAAGTTATCCTTCCTCTTCTGTCTTCTGTTTTACTCACGGATATCTCTTTTGTGCAAGAATAAAACTTCGGTAATTTTTGGAGATTTTTGGGTTTTAGCTGGAAGTCAGTCAAAGCCTTGACCCAGGATACATTTCCTCAGCATGAAGAAATGCTTCGTCTGAGTGACACAAACTTCTTATTGCTACACAAAGGAACCGCAAGTATTCCATAACATTAAAAAGAAGTTAGAGGGTCGCGCTGTGGCGCAGCAGGTTAAAACCCTGGAGTGAAGCGTCGGCATCCCATATGGGTGCTGGTTCTAGTCTCGGCTGCTCCACTTCTGATTCAGCTCTCTGCTATGGCCTGGGATAGCAGTAGAAGACGGCCCAAGTCCTTGAACCCCTGCACCCACATGGGACACCCAGAAGAAACTCCTGGCTCCTGGCTTCGGATCGGCGCAGCTCCCGCCATTGTGGTCATCTGGGGAGTGAACCAGTGGATGGAAGACCTCTCTGTCTCTCCCTCTCTCTGTAACTCTTTCAAATAAATAAAATAAATCTTAAAAAAATAGCAGTGATATAGGCACTTAATTTCCATATTTTATAAATGAGAAACATTGTTAAAGGTCATATGCTTGTAAGAAGGAGAGCTACTACTTGATTTTACAGTGGAAGCTTTTAAAAATGATGCCCAGTGTTTAGCCTGGCAGTTAAGATCCCTGCATCCCATAGCTGAGGACATGAGTTCAATTTCCAGCTCTGGCTCCTGCCTCCAGCTTCCTGCTAGTGCAGACTCTGCAAGGCAACAGTGGTAGCTCAAGCAACTGGATCCCTGCCATCCATATAAGAGACCTGGATTGCATTCCTGGCCCCTGGCTTCAGCCTTGCCTAGGGAGGGGGACCATTATGGGCGTTCGGGGAGTGAAGCATTCAATGGGAGCTTTCTCTGTCTCTCTCTATCTGTGTCTCTTTGCCTCTCAAATAAATTTAAAAAATTTTTCTTAAATTCTGCCCAAATTTGGTTAGTAATTTTTTCTTTTTCTTTTTTTTTTTTTTTTTTTTTTTTAGTGGGAGGTAAAATAGCAAGGTTTATTAGGGAAGGGACATTGTTAAAACAACCAAGCAGAGAGTCCTACAAATATAAGCCTTAGTTTCTTAATAAAATATAAATAACAATGTACATCTGTCCTATGGGTTGGTTGTAAGGACAAAAAAAAAAAAAGACAAGGTATGATTCTGGGCTTCTGAAAGAGAATCCATCAGCATCTTCTAAAAAAAAATAAGAATTAGGCTGGTGCCGCGGTTCACTAGGCTAATCTTCCGCCTGTGGCGCCGGCACCCTGGGTTCTAGCCCCGGACGGGGCGCCGGATTCTGTCCCGGTTGCTCCTCTTCCAGTCCAGCTCTCTGCTGTGGCCCGGGAAGGCAGTGGAGGATGGCCCATAGTGCTTGGGCCCTGCACCCACATGGGAGACCAGGAGGAAGCACCTGGCTCCTGGCTTTGGATCAGCGCAGTGCACCGGCCACAATGCACTGGCTGTAGCGGCCACTTGAGGGGCGAACAAACGGAAAAAGGAAGACCTTTCTCTCTGTCTGTCTCTCTCTCACTGTCCACTCTGCCTGTCAACAAAAAAAAAAAAATAAAAAAAGAAAATAAGAATTATCCCCAGAAGGTGAGAGTGATGTATTCAATCTTTATATTGCTGCTATTGGAAAGCTTAGATTCTTCAGTCATTCCTTTAAATTCTATACAGCACATTAGCTCTGCAAAGGTGAGTGAAACAGACACATTGTAAAGGAAGGGGCCAGAGAAGGAAAAGCCAAGCATGCATTTAATCAAAAACTACTACAAAGTACTGCAACACAAGAATTGGGTGAAATGAGTGAGTATTAGTGCTTCTGTGAAACAGTGCAGGGCCCTTTCTACAGATTGGCTGCACTGTTTATCTTCACGGATCCCCACGTGTGTGCTTGCTGCCAAAGAGAGTGATGGGATGTGTTCGCCCTGACAATGGGGGCCAAATCATGCTATTATATTTTCCTCATTACTTAGCATGGTTTGGGCCTCGTCATTTGATCTTTCTGTGCAAAGTGGAATAAATCTGTGAACCCTGCTTAACCTTCTCTTTTTGACGGTCCCATAGTTTAGACTCTTTTTCTCCTTCTAATTGTCATTGACAGCTCAGAGATCTTAATCTCCATCAGGAGAAGTTGGAAATTTGTATTTTGAACTGACAAGTTTGTTCCTGCCTTGCATTAAAATTTCTTGAATCCATTTGTTCTCCTGATGGTTTGTGAAGGGTTTCATGTAGGTTTTCTGATGAATCCTGCTTGACTGACCATATGGGTTCTTATATGATTTTCATAGTTAAACTTTGAAATAAAGTGCAGTAATTAGATGTCTCACAGATCTGAATCAATGTAGACAATGTACACTAAGTCCCTGAACTAGGCTTTTTACTACAAGTGGTGAGGCTATGGTCTCAATAAGCCCCCAAAATTGAGGTATTATAATGTTAAGGTGTTAAGAAGTGTTGAGCCTGTAAGAAAAGTTTCCTTTCAGGTCCTTTTAAAAGTGCCTTCCTGTATCACTGGCTTAACTTACCCTTCTGCCATGTAAGAAGGGAGCAAGAAAACCCTCCCCAGACCAAACACCAGTACCTTCATATTAGACTTCCCAGTCACCCAAATTGTGGAAAACAAAATTTTGTTCTTCATAAATTATTCAGTCTCAAGCATTTTGTTTTAATAGAATAAAACAAAGTAGATATCTTCTGAAAATCTTTTTTGTCACTGTTTCTTGCAAACCCCCATTCGTGAAGTTAAGGTAAGTTATCTGATATTCTAGCAATAAGTTTTAAACCATTCAGAATCGATTTCTGGTAGAGGATCTGGTTCTACCAAGTAATAGTTTGTTTTTCTCTCAAGTACAGGATCATTGCCCAGCCAAAGATCAGTGGTTGGTGCAGAAACTCTTTGATGGGTGAAAGCGATTGCTTGGGGATTGCAATTGGATACAGGGGATCCGAGACCTTTCTTGAGCCTGTGTTCATGATCACATCATTTTTACTTAACTGCATGTTCATTAGTATAGATAGCATGATGGATATTATGATTAATAAATTCATCATCTAGCCCAATGCACTCCTTACGGTTCCTATGTGTTGTGGAAGCCATAGAGGAAAGGCTGTGAAGGATGTCTTTACTCCTCTGTAACTCAGATATCCAGGTGGTACCTGCTTTAACATAGAGTGCAACCGGGGTTACATGGAGAAGCATGCTGCCAACTCTTAGAAGTTTGTGAAGACAGAGAGAGGCGGCAAGATGGCGGAATAGGCAGGAAGCACACTTAGTCCGGGGGGAGAGAAAGTTTAATATAAGTGGAGATACTGCAGTGTCAAGGAAGAGTAGGGGATGAAACAGCAGAGGAAACTCTTCCGGAACTAGTGATTCACAGTGGACCTGCGTGGAGAGCGTGGGAGCCCAAGTTCGGGACACCAGCGGCAGACTCAACGCACCAGCGCTGGAACGCGAGGTGAGCCGAACCTCCATAGCCCGAGATACCAGCAGGCAAGCGGAAAGAGGAGGCTAGAGGGAACGAGGCTTGAAACTCCGTGGGGAAAAGTTCACCAGGCTAACTAGAAGAGAGAGAAAAAAAAATAAAAAAAGTGACTGATACGGACACAAGTTTCTCTCTCTCCGCTCACCTCTCACAGGCGAGCAAGACAGAGCAGGCGCCATTTTGGACATACGTCATAAGCAGGGCGACCTCAGGTCTGCACCAGCCCTGAGCCTAGCAGAAAAACCTGACTCTGTGGGGAGGGGTGAAATAACAGGAGATTAGCATCTAACTTGGCAACCCAGTGGGAGACTGCAGGAGAATTGGAGCCCACACTGAGGGCAGCAGAGATTCCCTGTGTGGTCCTTGGGAAAGAGCTTCTGATCTCTGGCTCCTGTGGGTATATCATTTGCCTGCTAACTACCTCCAATTACGTTCAGCTGTGCGGAATTACTTCCCTTTTAAATCAAAAAAAGAAAGAGAGATTTACCACACCTAACCTGGGAGTGTCATCCTTGACACACCCTCAACCCTGAGGAACCAAACACAGCTCTCAGTCCACACTCATCTCAAGCCTCTAAGGCTCCACCGAAACCAGACAGTCCACTTAATATAGAGCCATAGTGTAACAAGAAAAAACACCACAGTGAAGAAACCAAATATCTCCAACATGCCAAACAACAAACGCAAAAACCAAGCTAACAAGAACAAGGAAGAAACTATGACGCCCCCAAATGAAAAAGACACCCCAATTCAAGATTATGAAGATGATGAGATCGAAGAAATGCAAGAAGCAGATCTCAAAAAATTGATAAGAACATTAAGAAGTTCTCAAAAACAAATTCTTGAACTACAGAAATCCTTAATGGACAAGATAGACAATCTCTCTCGTGAAAGTGAAATATTAAGGAGGAATCAAAATGAAATGAAACAACTAGTGGAACAAGAAACTCTGATAGTGACTAGAAATCATAATGAAATGAAGAGTTCAATAGATCAAATGACAAACACATTAGAGAGCCTTAAATACAGAATGGGCGAAGCAGAAGAGAGAATATCAGACTTAGAAGACAGAGAACAGGAAAGGAAACAGGCAAACCAAAGAAAAGAAGAAGAAATTAGAAATCTAAAAAATATTGTCAGGAATTTACAGGATACTATTAAAAAACCCAACATTCGGGTTCTAGGAGTTCCTGAAGGCATGGAGAGGGAGAAAGGATTAGAAGGCATTTTCAGTGAGATACTAGCAGAAAATTTCCCAGGTTTGGAGAAGGACAGAGGCATCTTAGTACAGGAAGCTTATAGAACCCCTAATAAACATGACCAAAAGAGATCCTCACCACGACATGTTGTAATCAAACTCACCACAGTGAAACATAAAGAAAAGATCCTAAAAGGTGCAAGAGAGAAACGTCGGATCACTCTTAGAGGATCTCCAATTAGACTCACAGCAGACTTCTCATCAGAAACCCTACAAGCTAGAAGGGAATGGCGAGACATAGCCCAGGTACTAAGAGAGAAAAACTGCCAGCCCAGAATACTATATCCTGCAAAGCTCTCATTTGTGAATGAAGGTGAAATTAAGACTTTTCACAGCAAACAGAAACTGAAAGAATTTGTTGCCACTCATCCTGCCCTGAAAAAGATGCTTAAAGATGTGTTACACACAGAAACACAGAAACATGGTCACCAATATGAAAGAAGGTAAAGGAAGGAAACCTCACAGCAAAAGATCACAGGAAGCTCAATTTCTCTTTGATATAGAATTAAACTCTGATGCTCTGTTAAAGCAATGTTTTAAAGTAATCTATTATGTTCTCTTGATGTCTGTTAAATTCTAATTGTTCAAAAACAGCTGAATTTTTATTAAGAGCTATGGGTTATTTAAATATGTGCTTTTTTCAAAAATTTGAATATCTGCTGCTCATAAAACTAAAGCGTTGTTGGTTCTGTGTTTAGCTGTCCTCCTATAGGTTCCTATGGACTTTTTCCAGCCACTTTTATTGTATTCAGTACTTTGGGATGGCTCTGTAAACAGATGAAGCCAATAATGTATTAACAGTACCAAATGAGAGAAAGTATGGTTAACTGAGGTTACTAAAAAGAAAAAGCAATTCAAATCAATTGGCAATCTACAAAAAGAGTTAAAGATTTTAAAAGCTATTATTAAAATTGATGTATTGGTCTATTATGCTATATTATATGTGTGTACATATTGTATGTCCACATGGGGAAATTTTATTAAGAGTTTTATTTCAAATGGCTTATAGATAAGATTGTCCATAAATTTAAGCTGCTAAAATCAATCAAAGATACATTTTAATTTGTGGGACCTGAATCTGTGTATCATATGTTTTAGACTTGTTGGTAGAAAGAAACTAAAAACATTTTAGATGGTTGTGCTTAAGTCTACTGGCTAAACAAACTACACCATGTTAGATATTTAAGAGGTGTTTTCAAATACATGATTCTTAAAATTTATAGAAGGCATTGGACCTTCTGGTAAATGTTTTCTTAAGTTGTTATCTAGTGGTTGAAACGGTATGCTAAGGATTCATGTGATATTGCTATTTTCAGCAAGCGATCTAGGACTTGCTCCCTCATTTCTCTATTCTAAGCCCAACTTGTTCTTTCATTTCTCTATTCTCTTCAAGGTAGGAAACTAATTCTATTATAAAGGAATCTGTAGGATTCACAATTTAATCTTTAGACCTTATAAAAGAGATGGCTAACATTTTTCTGCAATAGCATAGCCAAAATAAGAACTCAAATAATAATCTCATAGCTAGATTCACTTCGCCATCAGCGAAGTATACAGTAAGTAGAAAAAACCTCCCTTTCAGACCAAAGGGAAAGAAAGTTTGAAAGTGAGAATATAATTTTCCTCATGGGCATTGTCTACCTTAGAAAAACTACTACAGAACATGCCTGTGACTATAGACTTGTAGTTCAGGCCACCGAAGATTAGAGATGGGAAACGGGCACTCCCTTGACTTGCATCCTCTGGTCTGCTTTAACACAAACCAGGAGGAAAAGAAAGCTCGGCATCAGAAGCAATGGGTGGCAGGCCTATTAATGGCTGATCTGTACAGTGATGTGCCTCAAAGAGACCCAACAGGCCAGTCCACTGCACTGGCTTGCAATGTGGTAAGCCTGGGCTTCAGCAGAAGTCAGCTTGTGAAGAGCCCTGGCAGCTCTGCCAAGAGTTGGATCACTGGTAATGGACCTGCCCTGGAGTCGAAGGATGCCCAGGTCAGAGCCACAGATCTTATTGGCTCTAAGCTGAAAAGCCCTTCACTCAGCCCAGCTTCCAAAGTGACCACTGCAGCTGAGGGGATGGCCAAGTAGGGTCAGCAACATTGCAGGCAGAACTGTAAATTTCTTGTTAGAGATGCCACCTGCCTTTACCTGGCCAGCTCTCCTCCCAGGCCAGCCAAGTAATGAAAGTCAACAGAGTGCCTTCCCCTAGGAGGTTCACACCTCCCTTAGGATATACCCCATGGGAAGAGATAGATAGGTCTGGGCCTCTGAATTTACAAGGCCTAAAGCCCACCAGATTATTATCAAGCCCCTTCTATCAGGTTCTATTTGCCTCTCAATCAGAAAACTTAATTGTAGCTTAGACAGCACCTTTCTTAGCTCCTCTAATAATGACTCTGTCCTTTGTTCTAGGCCCTGTCTAGTGCACTTGGGCCTCATTCCTTTGTAATCATAACCTCTACTCTACCACCAATGGCTCTACTCCCAACATGTGTGTACTGATGGTCCTCTTCCCCACTTAATGCTGTATAATTGTTCAAACCTGGTAAATGCCACTCTTAGGATCATTGGTTACTATCCTCACTCTGTCTTTTATGACCTTGTCTAAATATGATCAGAGTCGGTGAACTTGGAAGGCTTCCATAGCCTTGGCAACTCATGACGACAGCCTAGGATGGTTACTGGCGCCATAAACTAGAGTGTCAATTTGTTGGGTCAACAACAGGAGCCACTGTGCACTTGCTCCTCATGTGGGATCTCTGTCCTTAATGTGCTGTACATTGTGATTTAATGCTATAACTAGTACTCAAACAGTATGTTTCACTTTGTGTTGCTATGTGGGTGCAAACTGTTGAAATCTTTATACTAAATTGATCTTCTGTATATAAAGAGAATTGAAAATGAATCTTGATGCAAGTGGAAGGGGAGAGGGAGCGGGAGGGGGGAGGGTTGCGGGTGGGAGGGAGGTTGTTGGGGGGGGGGAAGCCATTGTAATCCATAAGCTGTACACTGGAAATTTATATTCATTAAATAAAAGTTAAAAAAAAAATAAAAAAATAGAAGTTTGTGAAGACAGAATAAACAAACTGGGACAGAGCTGAAGTTTTACCAAATCATTGGAGATGATTCTCCTTGTCTCTGCTGATCCCTACAAGTGTAGCGTATTGCTAATGTCCAGTAACAGATGTTGATTTATTTCTTGAGATGGGTTACTTTGAATTCTTCTATGCATTTATTTCAGAGGAAAGCAAAATGTACTTAAATCAATGTATCCATGAACATACAACTACATTTGGGAGGAAAACAATGGCGGCTGATCTTAAGATGGTACAGGGTCCTAGCACACACTTGGACGGTTATCACACTCTGTGGCACTCTATCTCTGTTTTGAGATACCTGTAGTTTCACAGTAGGCTGTCACCTTTGACACCCTGATGCTCTTGGGAGTGTTATGTGATCATGCCAGACTTAGTTTTTTCATCAGTTAAGTAGGGCTCATGACATCCAATGGTATGATGAAATCAATTTACACCAACTCATGAGAGTGTTAAAATTTCAGGGATTTTTCCGGTTGGTTGGTATCACTAAGGTTCCTCTCAATGGGGGTGTATTGGGAAGAGTAACAATAGAGCAATCAGCAAATGCTCTAATCATGGATCCACTTTCCTAGTCTCCCAGACAGTCAATTGTTAAAGCTTATGTTCACACCACTGTAATGAATGATATGCTGTATGTAAAGCTGTGCCTGACCACAAGATCATACTAAACATGAGCTGTATTATAGGATGTTCTATTTCTAGTCATCCATCCCTTGTGTGCTTTTAGCTTAGGGTACCATATCAAGATACTGTCTGTGGCTCAAAATAACAGGAAGTATTGTCTCAGAGTTCTGGAGACCACAAGTCTGATATGAAGCTGTCTGCTGGGCTGTGCTTTCTCTCTGAAATGAGTAGGAGTATTCTTTGTCTCTTCGTAGTTTCTGGTGTGTTCCTGGAAATTTTCAATATTCTTCTCCTTTCAATGATTCAACTCCTATCTCTGCCATCCTCATCACATGGTGCTCTCCTTGCATGTCTCTGACTTTCTGTGATAGTCTTCTTGTGAAGAAACCAGTCACATTGGACTAGGCACACACCCTACTAGAGGAATACTTCCTCTTAACCAATTACTTCTGCAATGACTCTATTCCCGCGTAAGGTCACATTCTGAGATATTGAGGATTGAGACTTCAATTTATAATTTTTCAAAGGTGGTGATTCAAAGCCGGGTCCATCCTGCTACCTAGCATCTGTTAAAACTATCTTTCGGTCTGCCTTTACAGCATGGCTCGGCTCAGCTCTGCTCGTAGTCGATGGGTTTCAATTTGTTCTGAGTGTTTACCAGTAACCTGATCAGGTTTTACCTGTTATATGATAGTATAATGTTGGAAAAACAATATTGTTTGAAGTTACAATTGATTGACACTAAAGAAAAAAATATAAAGTGCTAAATGTTAAGCATCCTGCTAAAAGTGCAAATGATTGAATTATATAAAAGATGGTTTTTGCCTCCAAGGAGTTGAGCAGGAGAAACACATATGCAAACACATACATGCAGAGAATATGCTAAAATGCATGTGCAGGTGGCCTAGAAGCATGTAAGGTATAGGTTCTACATCCATACTGAATTTACAACAAGTGGTGAGGGAAAGCTCAAAAAGCTTCACAAAGATCATTTAACCTTAGGGATGAGAGACATTATCTGGACTAGTGGTTAAAACACTCACATCACACATTGCAATTCTTGGGTTCCTATCTAGGTGCTGGCTCTTGACTCCAGCTTCCTATTAATCACACCCTGGAAGGTCTCAGGTGATGGGGGCAGGCACCCTCATGGGAGACCTGCATTGAGTACCCAGCTGCAGACACTGCAGTCATTTCAGGAGTGAACTAACAGATGGGAACTTGCTCTCCCTCTCTCTCTCTCTCTCTCTCTCTGTGTGTGTGTGTGTGTGTGTCTGTGTACCTGTGTCTCTGCCTCTCAAGTAAACAAGTAAAACATTTACAAATAGCTCTTTAAACATGTAATCCTCAATTTACAAACAAAGAAATGGAGAAGAGGCAGAGAAAAGCTTAGTTACACCTATTCAGTTTCCAGCAGATATTGTGACTTTTACGGTTTTCTACAGCATGACTGTATCACCCTTTGGAAGTTGCGGTCCCTAAGGCATAGGCACAGGCGGCAGATTTTGTCCTTTAAATCTAGGTAAACTTTAGGTGATCAGGCTTCAGTGCATACTGCTAGTCAGTCACAGGCTCACTGAGTTGTGTGTGCTCTAATGATGCTTTTAAGTATTTCCAAATATTTATCTGATACATTACCTGCAATTGTTGTCTCCTATATAACACTTCAATATCTTTGAGGATTTTCTTAATATAATGAGTTAAATTGTCAAGATTATCAGAAATTTTGTTATCAACCAGATTACAGGAAACTTGTACCAAATCTGTGAATAGGAAAGATAAATTGAACAAGCAAGCACTTACTAGACAACCATGACAGCAGTGGTAACAACATAATGAAAGAAGGTTTGGAGTCGAATATACCAGAAATCGGATTCAGACTCTTGTTTTATGAGCTGTGAGACATTGTAATAACGTCGTACCATATGCTTGTTATGAAAATCAAATTAAATGGCATAGAGAGACAGATTGGGCAGTGAAATCAGAATGAAGTTCCGATTTTATTTGCTACATCCAGTTTCTACATCAACAAGTGGTGATGAAATGATATACACTATAGGGGAAAAGTTATGAGTTGATATCATCCACTCGTATGGGGCAGTCTCATGCAGACCATTGTTTCCCTATCACAATTATTCCACAGTGCTTGTAACAAGAAAACAGACCTGGGCAGTGTGCAATTATGTCTATGAGTTTTTCTAAGTTCCATAAAACTTTATAATCACTCAAATTTGAATTTCATATAATTTTGATGTGTCATAAAATCATGTTTCTCTTTTGCTTTTCCTTGTCATATAAAGATGGAAAACTGCTCTTACTCAGAGTTTACACAGCACTGACCTAGACCACTAAAGTACAGCATTAGTATGAACAAATACTGTGTCTGTCTGACACTTCCAAGAGAGTGAGAGCAAGTTAACAATTAGTGACCCAGTGAGATAGTTTCAGAGAGAAAATACACAACAAATGTCTTAGTAAGTGGAAGAAACAGGGTTTGAAATCATGTTCTCTCATTCTACATTCGAAGAGGCTTCTACAACACCACATTTCTAGGTTTTCTAGATTTCACAACTTAGTTATGTAGGTAGTTTCTTCAGTTCAAATTCTTGTGTTCTACATAATGCCCAGAGTTACCTCTCAGTGGCTCTCACAGTATATAGAGTTGACAATGTTTTAAGTAAAGATTTTAAGTTTAACATCCTGTTAGTGATTTTAGATCAGCTTTCTGCCTTTGAATTTGGGTCTGATTTCCAATGTTCAAGCATCAATTGATTATTTGAGACCACTCACATCAAGCTATTCCTCCATTTAAGAGTTTTTGTGAATTGTTACACTTGCTAAGATATATTTAATTGTTTCTAAGGCAAAAGAAAGAAAGGAAGAGAGACAGCCTGAGACACACGGAGAGAGGCAAACAGACAAAAACATTCCATCTATATATTCACTCCTCAAATGCCTGAAATAGCTAGCAGTGGGCCAGGACGCATCCAGTAGCTGGGGACTTTCATGGGAGTGGTTGGAGCCCAATTACTTGAGCCATCAGCTGCTACCTCCAAGGGTGTACATTAGTAGGAAACTAAAATTGGGAAAGGAACTGGGACTTTATGCAGTCAGATACAGAATGTAGGTTTTCCAGGTGTTATCCTAAGCACTGCACCACACACCTGAATCTATTTCTCTATTTAAAAAAACACTTAAGGATATAAGAAAAATATTTATATATGTATCTTCTAACTTTGTAGTTTTCTTTTACTTGGATATAAAGGAATAAAACCAAAAGTAGTTATCATTATTCTAAGAATACAAGAAAAAAGGTTGGTATCATTTTTTAAAGATAAAGAATATATTTTATAGCACTTGCCCATAATTATGAATTGCAACTTTTTTTTCCTTTGTTAATTAAACTGGCACTATAAACTATCACTTGTGATTTTGTGAGTTAAATACTACAATTCAATATAAAGGTTAAAGACTCATAAAATAGATTCATAATTGGAAAGTAAGACTAATTATATATAAGACAAGTGGGAAGGAAGAAAATTATGAGACACTATAATAAAGGCTGTACAGGCTATTGTAAATCTAGCAGGATGAGGATGTAATGCAATGCTCAGACTTAAAATGCCATCAAGAGATTCTGTGAGTCAAGCCACGAACAAAGTCGACAAACTTTCAGTAAATTACTATTTAGATTAAAATGATCTAAATAGATATTAAATTAGTAAATTAGGAATTGAGAAAATTTACGTTAAAGCAATGTTACAACTGGCTGAAGGCCTGATATATATATATATATATATATATATATATATATATATATCATTTTAAAAATAAGAATAAGTGCAATTATCCACATATATACACACTCACGTTTATAAAAACATGGACATACTCTACACTCTCCAAAATCATGTGGTACAATTTCGTTATTTGTTTGAATCCTTGACATTGATTATCAAAGAAAAAATGATAACTATGTTTACACGTAGGCTAAGAAAAATTTATTCTGTCAAAATTTAAATTGCCCTTCTAAAAGAACACCATCATTAACTATATATAACTATTTATTTACCTCTGTTGTTTATTCCTCTATTTCATTGTAGGTTTAAATTTTCATATAAAGCTTGTGTTTTATATATTTAGCCAGTTTTTAGCTTAAAGTTTTGTACCTTCTAAAAAATTATTTCTAATATATGACTTGTCTTCCATTCTTTCAGCATAATCACGGAAACTCATAGACTTTATTTAGTAGTATATTGGAGTTTCATTATTTAATTCCTGAACTTTAAAGACATTTACAAATGAGAGAAACTTAAGCCAGCCAAAATTTATTTAAGGTCAGTCAACATTTATTGATTCTCAGCTGTGTCTATAGATCTCATACCCTTGGCATCAAGATTATACAATCCCTGTGTACACTACTGAGACCCATGAAGCAGCACAAGAGCACATTTACTGAACAATAAATTAACAATCTAAGCTAATAAAGTCTGACAACCTGAGCCCGTAGGTCCTGAGGAACATCAGTCAGAAGAATGACAAAGTTGATGGCCACTTGTAAACTTTTTGATGAAGGTGAAGAATGCAATTTGAAAATTTTTGGCATATATATATATGCATATATGTATACATATCTATGGAATTAGCAGTAAACAACACTGGGAATTCTCTTTTTCGTGCATGTTTAATATCAAAATAATGTATTTGCTATTAAATATAGATTTACTGTGATATTTGTCATAATGTAATTTATGTACAACAAAGATGTATTAATTAAATCAGCTCTGCCAAGAGTTGGATCACTGGAAATGGACCTGCCCTGGAGTCGAAGGATGCCCAGGTCAGAGCCACAGATCTTATTGGCTCTAAGCTGAAAAGCCCTTCACTCAGCCCAGCTTCCAAAGTGACCACTGCAGCTGAGGGGATGGCCAAGTAGGGTCAGCAACATTGCAGGCAGAACTGTAAATTTCTTGTTAGAGATGCCACCTGCCTTTACCTGGCCAGCTCTCCTCCCAGGCCAGCCAAATAATGAAAGTCAACAGAGTGCCTTCCCCTAGGAGGTTCACACCTCCCTTAGGATGTACCCCATGTGAAGAGATAGATAGGTCTGGGCCTCTTAACTTACAAGGCCTAAAGCCCACCAGATTATTATCAAGCCCCTTCTATCAGGTTCTATTTGCCTCTCAATCAGAAAACTTAATTGTAGCTTAGACAGCACCTTTCTTAGCTCCTCTAATAATGACTCTGTCCTTTGTTCTAGACCCTGTCTAGTGCACTTGGGCCTCATTCCTTCATAATCATAACCTCTACTCTACCACCAATGGCTCTATTCCCAACCTGTGTGTACTGATGGTCCTCTTCCCCACTTAATGCTGTACAATTGTTCTGACCTGGTTAATGCCACTCTTATTGGTTACTATCCTCACCCTGTCTTTTATGACCTTGTCTAAATATAATCAGAGTCGCGATCTTAGAAGGCTTCCATAGCCTTGGCAATTCATGACGACAGCCTAGGGTGGTTACTGGCGCCAGAAACTAGAGTGTCAATTTGTTGGGTCAACAACAGGAGTCACTGTGCACTTGCTCCTCATGTGGGATCTCTGTCCTTAATGTGCTGTACATTTTGATTTAATGCTATAACTAGTACTCAAACAGTATGTTTCACTTTGTGTTTCTATGTGGGTGCAAACTATTGAAATCTTTACTTAATGTATACTAAATTGATCTTCTTTATATAAAGAGAATTGAAAATGAATCTTGATGTGAATGGAAGCGGAGAGGGAGCAGGAGAAGGGAGGGTTGCGGGTGGGAGGGAAGTTATGGGAGGGGGAAGCCATTGTAATCCATAAGCTGTACTTTGGAAATTTATATTCATTAAATAAAAGTTTAAAAAAAAAAACCAAGGATGTATTAATTAAATCATCTGTTTAGTATTCTCCGTGAAGATGGAGGTAAATTTTAGAAATTTTACCCAAAAGTTTTTTCTTAAAAACGATCTCCCTTTAGACTCCTCATACATTTTAGTTACTTTTTATATAACGCCCTATCTTTGCTCAGCCAAGTACCTATGGACTTACTTTTGGCACCTCGTTGAGTATTCATTTCCATCTAGGGTCTTCCAGGTACATGTAACAATCAGTGTGCTTTTCTCCTTCTAACCTTAGGTCAGTGTAATTCTGATGCCCCTTAGAGACCTTAATTGAATAGAGGTGAAGTTTTATCTCACCTAGAGAATTTTTTTTTTATTTTGTACTTTAATTTTTTAAATTTATTTTATTTGAAAGATAGGAGGCAGGGAGAAAAAGAAAGAAACGGGGGTGTGGTAGAGGTAGATAGATAGACATAGAGAGAGAGAGAGAAATAGAGTGATACAGAGACAGAGACAGAGAAAAATTTTTCAGTTTAACCACTGAGCTCAGTGTCCACCTCAAATTTTTTTTAAAGTTCATATAATACACTTCTATTCTAAAATCCACAGTTAGTTTTCCTTTAAGTACTCTGCATGTAAGACAAATTTGTGAATCTCAACCATTTATGCTATGCATTAGAAAGCCATGAATGGAGCTGGCATCGCAGCTCAATAGGCTAATCCTCCGCCTGCGGTGCAGGCAGTCCGGGTTCTAGTCCCGGTCGGTCGGGATGCCAGCTTCTGTCCCGGTTGCCCCTCTTCCAGGCCAGCTCTCTGCTGTGGCCCGGGAGTGCAGAGGAGGATGGTGCAAGTGCTTGGGCCCTGCACCGCATGGGAGACCAGGAGAAGCACTTGGCTCCTGCCTTCAGTTTAGCGTGGTGCGCCAGCCGCAGTGCACTGGCCACGGCGGCCATTGGAGGGTGAACCAAGGGCAAAGGAAGACCTTTCTCTCTGTCTCTCTCTCTCTCCCTGTCCATTCTACCTGTCAAAAAAAAAAAAAAAAGCCATGAATGGGACAGGGCAGATATTTGGTACAGAGCTTAAGAAATCACATGGGACATCCACATACCATATTGGGAGGCATGGGTTCAAGTCCTGGCTCCACTACTGATTCTAGTTCCCTGCTTATGTGCAGCCTTACAGGGAGTGAGTGAGAGTTCCAGCAGCTGTGTTCTGATCACTTTCATGGGATGTCCAAACTGAGATCTAGGTTTCTGGCTTTGGCCTGCCCAGCCTTTGCTGTTGCAGGCATTTGGGGAGTGAATCAGCAGATGAAAAATATCTCTCTATGCCCCCCTGACTATACATAAAAATAAATAAATAAGCATGAATGGACACAGAACTGTGAAAACAACAAAGAAGGATGTGGTGTGTTCCCTGAGCTAAAACAACAGCTCTAGAAGAATGTTTTTACTTATATAGAATCAAGAGCTCCTTTTTTAAACTTTTATTTACTAAATAAAAATTTCCAAAGTACAACTTTTGGATTATAGCAGGATTTTTCCCCCATAACCTCCCTCCCACCGGCAACAATCCATCTCCCACTCCCTCTCCCATCATTCACATCAAGATTCATTTTCAATTATCTTTATATACAGAAGATCAATTTAGTATACACTAAGTAAAGATTTCAACAGTTTGCACCCACACAGAAACACAAAGTATAAAGTACTATTTGAGAACTAGTTATATCGTTAATTCACATAGTACAACACATTAAGGACAGAGATCCTACATGGGGAGTAAGTGCACAGTGACATCTGTTGTTGATTTAACAATTGACACTCTTATTTATGACGTCAGTACTCACCCGAGGCTCTTGTCATGAGTTGCCAAGGCTATGGAAGCCTCTTAAGTTCGCCAGCTCTGATCTTATTTAGACAAGGTCATAGTCAAAGTGGAAATTCTCTCCTCCCTTAAGAGAAAGGTACCGTCCTTTCTGTTGGGATCTCACTCCCAGAGATCTTTCATTTAGGTTTTTTTTTTTTTTCTTTTTGCCAGAGTGTCTTGTATTTCCATGCCTGAAATACTCTCATGGGCTTTTTAGCTGGATCTGAATGCCTTAAGGGCTGATTCTTAGGCCAGAGTGCTGTTTAGGACATCTGCCATTCTATGAGTTTGCTGTGTATCCCGCTTCCCATGTTGGATCGTTCTCTCCTTCTTAATTCTTTCAGTTAGTATTAGCAGACACTAGTCTTGTTTATGTGATCCTTTTGACTCTTAATCCTATCATTATGATCAGTTATGAACTGAAACTGATCCCTTGAACTAGTGAGATGGCATTGGTACATGCCACCTTGATGGGATTGAATTGGAATCCCCTGGCACGTTTCTAACTCTACCATTTGGGGCAAGTCTGATTGAGCATGTGCCGAACTGTATATGTCCTCCCTCTTATTCTCACTCTTATATTTAACAGGAATCACTTTTCAGCTAAATTTAAACGTCTAAGAGTAATTGTGTGTTAATTACAGAGTTCAACCAATAGCATTAAGTAGAACAAAAAAAAATACTAAAAGGGATAAAGTATTACATTGTACATCAACAGTCAGGACAAGGGCTGATCAAGTCACTGTTTCTCATAGTGTCCATTTCACTTCAACAGGTTTCCTTTTTGGTGTTTGGTTAGTTGTCACCGATCAGGAAGAACGTATGATAGTTGTCCCTTTGGGCCTGGCTTATTTCACTCAGCATGATGTTTTCCAGATTCCTCTATTTTGTTGCAAATGACTGGATTTCATTGTTTTTGACTGCTGTATAGTATTCTATAAGTTCATGTCCCATAATTTCTTTATCCAGTCTACTGTTGATGGGCATTTAGGTTGATTCCAGGTCTTAGCTACTGTGAATTGAGCTGTAATAAACATTGAGTGCAGACAGCTCTTTTATTTGCCAATTTAATTTCCTTTGGGTAAATTCCAAGGAGTGGGATGGCTGGGTTGTATGGCAGGTTTATATTCAGGTTTCTGAGGAATCTCCAGACTGATTTCCATAGTGGCTTTACCAGTTTGCATTCCCACCAACAGTGGGTTAGTGCCCCTTCTTCCCCACATCCTCTCCAGCATCTGCTGTTGGTAGATTTCTGTATGTAAGCCATTCTAACCGGAGTGAGGTGAAACCTCATTGTGGTTTTGATTTGCAATTGGCTAGTGATGGCTAGTGATCCTGAACATTTTTTTCATGTGCCTGTTGGCCATTTGGATTTCCTCTTTTGAAAAATGTCTATTGAGGCCCTTGGCCCATCTCTGAAGTGGGTTGTTTGTTTTGATGTTGTAGAGTTTCTTGATCTCTTTGTAGATTCTGGTTATTTTATTTTATTTATTTATTTTTGACAGGCAGAGTTAGACAGTGAGAGAGAGAGACAGAGAGAAAGGTCTTCCTTCCGTTGGTTCACTCCCCTAATTGCTGCTATGGCTGGCACGCTGCACAGATTCGAAGCCAGGAGCCAGGTGCTTCCTATTTGTCTCCCATAAGGGTGAAGGGCCCAAGCACTTAAGCCATCCTCCACTGCCTTCCCTGGCCACAACAGAGAGCTAGACTGGAAGAAGAGCAACTGGGACAGAATCCAGCGCCCCAACCGGGACTAGAACCCGGACTGCCTGCACCGCAGGCAGAGGATTAGCCTAGTGAGCTGTGGCGCTGGCCCAGATTCTGGTTATTAATCCTTTATTGTTGCATAGTTTGCAAATATTTTTCCCATTGTGTTGGTTACCTCTTCATTTTCCTGACTATTTCTTTTGCAGTACAGAAACTTCTCAATTTGATGTAATCCCAGTTGTTAATTTTGGCTTTGACTGCCTGTGCCTCTTGTGGTCTTTTCCAAGAAGTCTTTGCTTGTGCCTATATCTTGTAGGATTTCTCCTATGTTCTCTAATAATTTGATGGTGTAGGGTCATAGATTTAGATCTTTAATCCATGTTGAGTGATTTTTGTGTAAGGTGTAAGGTAGAAGTCTTGCTTTTAAGAAAATCTTGTCAAGTTTGGGCAGGTCCACATATCCACAACTTAGGTTCATTCAGGATGTCCCCCTCCACAAGTGCATTTTTTGGAGGCTCTAGGAAAACGCATCTGCATAAATTATGACAAGTTCTCTGCCCCTCTTTCTGCAGAGAAAAGAGACAACCCTGGAGATAATGTCAACAAAAGAAAGATTCTCCGTGCTCCATTCTGAGGGGCATGTGGAAGGGTAATGTTTTTTTCATCCCATCTTGTGGAATCTGAAGTCATTAACTCGGCTCTGCGTTCTTCCACCTTCCTAACTTCTACACTGCTGTCAACTCCCTCAGGTAAAAGCTAGTGGGCATTGTTTAACTGAGAGCCTGAGTAGGATACCCAAAGAAAGGAAGATCAAATAGGATTCCTAGGGGAAAGTAAAGTGGTTGAAAAACAGTTGAACTTTCTGGAAAAAAAAGGAGATGGTGGTAGACCATGGGGGAAGGACTTTCTGGTATGAACCTGAGATAGACACAATTTCACCTGAGAGCTGTATTGACGTAAAATGTAAAAATGCATCTCATTATGATCCCTTGGATGTACTTAATTTCTTCATAGACATGGTTGCAATTTTCTTGTCTTTGTTTTAAGAACATAATCAAGTTAACTAGTTTGATTCAATGACCTTACAATACATACAACATATAGCCACACATTGTTTAATAATACAGATGGATTCTGAGATACATTGTTAGGTGATTTCCTCCTTGTCTTGACATCTGAGTGTATACTCACACAGACCTAAAAAGAATATCTTTCTTCACATCTAGGTTGTGTGGGGTAACCTATTGCTCTGAGGCTGCAAGTACAGCATGTTCCTATACAGAACACTATAGGCAGTTTTAACAGAGTGTTAAGTATTTGTGGATCTAAATATAGAAATTATATAGTATATACAATATAAAGGATAGAAAGGCACATCTATGTGGACACTTACCATAAACAGAGCTTACAGAAACAGAACTGCTCTAGGTGAGCGAGTGAGTGAGCAGCAGGGGAATGTGAAGTCCTAGGACATTACTGTGCACCACTGGAGAGTTTACAAATACTGCACACTCAAGCTACGCTAAATCTGTTAAAATATTTTTTCTTTAATAATTTGTTAACCTCAGTTTACTGTAACTTCAAAAATGTATTTGCTCATTTATTTATTATTTGAAAGGCAGAGAGACAGAGAAAGAGGGAGAGATAAGCATCTACCATCTCAGTGGTCAACTCCTTGAATATCTGCAACAACCAGGGCTGGATCAGCCCAAAGTCAAGAACCAGGAACTCAATCCAGGTGCCCTGCTTGGTTGGCAAGGGCCCAACTACTCAAGCCATCACCTGCAGCTTCTCATGGTTAGCAGGAACCTTGAAATACGGAGGGGGGAATAAAATGGAGCTGGGTGTCCGAAACACTGTCAGCTGCTGTGCCAAACTCCAACCCCTACACTAACATATTTATTTTTAGCTTCTTCATTTTTTTTTTAACTTTTTCACTCTTTTGTGATAATGCTTAGCTTAAAACATCTTGTACAGATATACTAAAATATTTTCTCTATGTCTTTGTTCTTTAAAATGTTTTACATTAAAAACATTTGTATGTTTCTTTTTTGTTTTTTGTTTTTACTTGTTAAGCTCCTTTGTTAAAAACTGAGATAGAAACACACAGATTAATCTACTCCTACTCCTATGAAGGGTCAGGATCATTGGTAGTCCCAAGTTGCCACTCCATACCTTGTCCCCCTCGAAGATGCAATGACATTCATGAGCTGTCATCTCCTAAGACAGCCATGTCTTCTAGACACCTCATGGAGGACCTACCAGAGGCTTTTCGATAGTCAGCTCTTTCTTAGAAGTAGAAAGAGTACACTCTAATGATTAAAAGTTTAGTATAGTAAATATATAAACCACTAACATAGTCATTTATTATCTAGTATTATGCATTATCCCTAATTACACGTCCTATACTTGTGTATTATTGGCAGTGAAACAATATCAAATATTACATATTGTTCACAATTATATGTTATGATTTTATATGAATGGCATTACAGCGGGTTTATTTACATCAACCTCACAACAATAAGTCAGGACTGTGTTGCACTACGATGTTATGACATCTGAGGCATCAATAGGAGCTAGGGATTTCTCAGTTCCATTGTGATCTTATGGGACCACCATGGTATTTGCAATCCTCATTGATCAAAATCTACAGTGCATGTCTATATCATAGCATCACTTGGGATCCCATAAATATATACAATCATAACTTGTTAACATTTAATTTAAAAGGAATACTTAAATCTATATAAAATAACATAACTAATGACTTTCATTCATTGAATGGCTCGGAAAACTGAAAGCTAGAAGGAGGAGGCAGTTTGCAACTGGGGTGAGGTGTATCAGTGTTCGGAGAGTTGACTTTGCCACTCTCCAGCTTTGGTTTCCAGTTGCCCATTGTTATTGCATGATGATGCCAATCAATGTATAAAAGTAAAGTACACTTAGCACTAGTGCTGCAAAAGAGACAGAGCTGAGAGGACTATTTTGTTAGGATCTCATCTTTATTTCCTTCTGTCCTTGTAGAACTTACTACTCCCATCTCATTCTCAAAGGTCATTGGTGAATTTTTCTTTCTATTTCAGAAATACAGTCACCCAAGACAGAATGTATCCTTTCAAGTTCATATGTTGCATTGGGTGAGCTGGATGATGAAGTGGCCAAGAGCATGGACACACCTAGATTTGAACACCAGCTGTGTCTAACTGGTAGGTTTGATTTCAGCCATGTTAAGTGAACTTTCATTAGATCATTTTTTTTCATTTGTAAGAATCAGGATAATTTCAAAGTTTGAAAACTTGAGAGAATTTAGACTGTACTTAGCACATAGTATTTACAAATTAAATGGCAGTCACCTTTGACTGGCAGTTGTGCTAATATTTTATGTTTTCTTGTTCTAGACAGTTCTAATAAATTTATTATGCCATTATACTAACAATAACCAAATCACAAATTTGCTCACATTGAGATTAAAATTGTTTAAACTTAGCAAATTTGTAGGTCTCATAGACTTAGAAGCTTACTCTACATCTTTCACCAGGACACATAATCAAAGGATGTTTCTGCACAGATACTACAAAAATTTGGTGAGAGAAAGAGCAAACTGAAAAAGCACCTAAATAGGAGCACAGTAAATATGATCTCTCAGTGTAAAGATTACTCCCACAGCCAAGGAGCTTTTGGCTCATTCTTGAAAGTTCGCTTCTGAATTGTTTCTTATCTTGTTGGAAGTTGCTTTATTTTCAAAGAGTCATCACCTCTTCCTCTGTCTCTCTCACCCTTTAGCAATCAGTCCTCAGTTCTTTTTAATTCTATCTTCTGATTAATTTTGGCAACCTCTTCTCAGTGCCACTACCATTGTGTCCTATACTGTGTGGTTATTAGAATAGCTTCTTTACCAGTTTTTTTCTCATTTGCTATTCTCTAATACATCCATTTGAAAATGTAAAGTCTGACTGTGTTACTCCCTCGTAAAACTAATGGTGATTCTCTATGCCTAATGGAATTTGTTATAGGATTCCTAGATTACCAGTCTCCCTTTTTCTTTAATAATATCAGGGCTCTTCAGTTCATGGAAAATGCAGAATAAGAATAAAACTGTATGTGTACTGCAAATGTTTTTCACCAAAATAAACCTCTCTCTCTCTCTCTCTCTCTCTCTCTCTCTCTCTTTAAATATTTATTTATTGGAAAGGTAGAATTACAGAGAAAGAGAGAAAGACAGAGAGAGATTCCAATCTCTGGTTCACTCTCCAAATAGCCAAAGGACCAAAGGAGGGTTGGGCAAAAGCCAGGATCCTAGAACTCTTTCTGGATCCCTCACATAGGTTTCAGGGTCGCAAGTACTTGACCCATTTTCTGCTTCTTTCCCAGGCACTCCAGGCACTTTAATAGGCAGCAGCAAACAATGTCAGTCTCATTATCTTTTAAGCCGTTTTTTTTTCTTTCTTTCTTTTTTTGAAAGGCAGAGTTAGTGAGAGAGAGACAGAGAGAAAGGTCTTCCTTCCGGTAATTCACCTCCCAAATGGCCGCTATGGCCGGTGCACTGCGCCGATCTGAAGCCAGGAGCCAGGCGCTTCCTCCTGGTCTCCCATGCGGGTGCAGGGCCCAAGCACTTAAGCCATCCTCCACTGCCTTCTCAGGCTACCGCAGAGAGCTGGACTGGAAGAGGAGCAATGGGACAGAATCTGGCACCCCGACTGGGACTAGAACCCAGGGTGCCGGCACCGCAGGCGGAGGATTAGCCTAGTGAGCCGCACGCAGGCCAGCCATTTTTCCATTAACTTTTGAGTTACCCTCATGAAATTACTCCCCTGCCATTTTTGGAAGCCACATAGTTGCCCACATGAAGGTTAAATTTCTCAACCTCCCTTATAGTTCGTTGTTAACATATGCTTCAGTTCTGGTCAATAGAATGCAAGCTACAGTGTCAGGTGCCACCTCTGCTCAATATCCCTAAAGGGTGCTACAGGCAGAACATTTGTGTTCTTCTCAAGTTCATGTGTGGCAATGCTAATGCCCTGGTATGAGGATAATATGAGGTGGGGCCCTTGGTGGGTGCCATCAATGGCACTAATGCCTTTAAAAGGAACCCTGGAGAGTTCCTTCACCTTTCACTATGTGAAAACACACTCATCAATGAATGAAGAAGCCCTCACCAGTTGCAGTATCTGCAAGCACCTTCATCCTGGCCTCTCCAGTTTCCACAACTGAGAGAAATTAGTTTCTATTATTTATAAGCCACCTATTCTAATGAATTCTGTTACAGCAGACTGAACAAACCGACAGTGAGGCAGCATGTCCTTCTCCATTCCTTTCTCTTTCCTAAAACCTGAATTTTAGGAACAGGTGTTTAGGCCAGGCTGTTAAGCCACTGGGTAGGATGCTTGTGTCCCATAACAGAGTGTCTGGGCTATATTCCCACCTCCTGCTCCTGTCTTCAACTTCCTGCTTGTGTAGGTGCCAGGAGGCAGCACGTGATGGCTCAAGTAACAGAATTGTTATGACTAATGTGAGAACTTTGATGTCTTGGCTCTTGAATTCAGCTTGAGCCCAGCCCTAACCATTCCATGTCTTTGTGGAGTGAATCAGAGGAAGGGCATGCTATCTCTGTATATCTTCCTCTCAAATATATAAACAAATGACAACAATAGCCCTGGGTTTTAGAAGTGAGGATTAGAAATCAATCAGTTCTTTGAACTTGTGAAATTAGAGGTAAACTTGTGTCTTCTGTAAACCAAATAACTTTAACAGTTGGTTTTGACAAGGCCAAAGTCAGGAACCAGGACTGCTATTTGAGTCTCCCATGTGAGTGGAAGAACCCAAGAAACTGGACCATCATCTGCTGCCTCTTAGGAACATTAGCAGGAAGCTGGATCAGAAGTACAGGCAGGACTCAAACTAGCAACTCATTGTAAGATATGAGCCTCCAAAGAGGCAACTTAACCTGCTACATCACAATGTCCACCTACAAGGGACTTGAATATTTTTAAATGGCCATGTTAAAAAAAACACAGAATGTGAAATAGAGATCCCTTGTAAATTTTAAATGACATGCAAAAGAAAAAGCAGACCTAGAAGCAGAACCAAGATTAGAGAAATTTCTAAAGGTGTTTATTTAGAAGAATTTCTGGTAGGACTAGTTTGAATAGCAATGAGTAGCATTAAAGTTCTGAAAATAGGGTAATAGTTTTTTAAAATTTTAACAAAGACAAAAGAACAATAAAATTGCTCCAAATGTCTTTGAGGATTTAAGTCCTTTTCTTCTATACTCAAATAATTCTGTTATATTGAAATTAACAAATGTAAAAATACAGAAAATGCTCTCATAATATTATGAACATTCATGTATAGGTTTTGGTGTAGAAAATGCTTTCAATTGTCTTGTGTATATACTCTGAAGTGGTGCAGCACAATCATATCTTTCAAACAGGAGCTATCTCTTTTTACAAAAAATGTATTATTTATTTCTTTGAAAGGCATAGTTATAGGGAGGGGAGAGATGAGAGAGAGAGAGATCGAGCTTCCATCTCTTGATTCACTCCCCAAATTGTTGCAATAAAACCAAGAATAAGGAATTCCATCCAAGTGTCTCATGTGTGTGGCAGAGGACTGAGCACTGGGCCAACTTCCGCTGCCTTCCCAGGCACATTAGCAAGGAGCTGGATCAGAAGTGGAACAGCCGGAACTCAAACTGGCCCCCATATGTGATGCTGGCATAGCAGGCAGTGACTTAACTCACTATGCCACAACACCAATCCCCAAATTATTCAATAACCTTCCCAAGTGGCTATACCACTTTGCATTTCCATTAGTGATATACAACAGTTTTAATTTCTCCACATCCTTATCAATACCTGTTACTATCTCTTTTTTTTCATTATGCCTATCCTAGAGGGTATGACTTGCCTTGCTTTTCCTAAGTGACTAATGATGTTGAATAGGTTATTGTGTGCTTATTGTCCATTTATGTATCTTTGAAAAATTTTAGTTTATTTCCATATCAAATCTCACATTTCTGTTTTTGTTCACAGAATTTAGTATTCAGGAGACAGCATTACGGCATAGCTGGTTAAGCCGCTGCCTGGGATGCCGGCATCTCATATGGGCACCTATTTGAGTTCTGGTTGCTCCACTTTCAACACAGCTCCCTGCTAATTTGCCTGGGAAAGGAGTGGAAGATGGCCCAAGTCCTTGTTTCCCTGACACCCATGTGGGAGACCCTGAAGAAGCTCCTTCCAGTGGATGGAGGATTGCTCTCTCTCTCTCTAACTCTGCCCTTCAAATAAATAAAATTTTAAATAAAAAAATAATTTTGTGTGCGATACTCTAGTGCCATTACATTGTGAAGAGGTTCAGTAACACATAGCAAAATAAAGTAGGAAGAGTCTTTAAAATTTTTCAGATGAAATTATTTAATATAGAGTTGAAAGAATTAATATCCAGAAATTTTGAGTGATTGCCGATCACAGTAAAACAATCTAGAAATAGTAAGTTATTGTTATATTAAATCAACATATTTTTGCAAAATCCAGAGGAGCAGATATATTGTGTTATAACAATATAAAGTCTCATTCCACAATTGAGTACTTTGGTGGCAATACAATTGGATATAATTGATAGTATCAAAGTGTTCTACTTTGTTTTGGCTGCTGAAATAAATTGATAATAGCTTGAATCTACAGTTTATCTCAGTTGATGACTTCACAACTTATGAGCACAATTTTGACAGGCTAAAACGTATCACTTGAGGAAAGATATCTCAACTTTTGCTGGATTAGGATAAGGATATTAAATTCTTCAATTTCTGATTACTGGATTGGTAATCCTTTAGCTAAACTCCATACTGCACTCACTTTACTAGGATCTTTCCAGGAAGCCAAGCTCTCTGCAGCCCCTGGAGCGATTATCCTGGGAGTTGTTCATTTCTAGTGAAATGACACTTGGTAAATGTTAAAATCCCTATGGAGTACGCTGCTGCCTACCATGCCAGCATCACATACAGGTGCCAGTTCCAGTCCTGGCTGCTCCACTTCCAATCCACCTTCCAGTTAATGTGCCTGGAAATGCATCAGAAGATGGTGCAAGTGCTAGGGCCCTTGCCATCCATATAGGATACCCAGAAAAAGTTTCTGGCTCCTGGCTTCTGTCTGGTCCAGCTGCAGCCACTGGGACAATTTCAGGACTGAACCACCAAATGGAATATCTTTCTCTGTCTCTCCTCTTTCTCTGTAACTCTACCTTTCAAATAAATAAATAAATCTCAAAAATGAAAATAAAAAAGGATAGAAGTTAGAGAGGCTGGCTACAGTATACTGTTAACATACATGAATCCATAGGCTATACACAGAAATAAACTTTAGGGCTTGTTCCCTGACCTTCTCAAATGCTATTATATTTTTAAATGTTTCTTCATTATTATTTATTGAGCAGGGAGAGAGAGAGAGAGAGAGAGAGAGAGAGAGAGAGAGAGAGAGAAAATGAGATAGAACTTGGTCCAGGCTGAAGCAAGGAAACCGTAAATCCTCCCAGGGTCTCTAGTATGGGTGGCAGGGACTCAACTTCTTGAACCATCAGTACAGACTCCCAGGACTCTGGATAATAACTGGATGCAAAGGCAGAACTTTATACCATGCAGTTTGATATGGGATACAGGTGCTCCAAGTGGTGGCTTAAAATGTGCCACAAAACCTACCCCCTCCCAATGTTATTATTCATGAATTTCTAAACCTAAGATTTGTCTGCAATGTACCTGTGAGCAACCAGGTCATCAGCCATTGGCTGACATCCAGTATTGTGTTTGCTTAAACTGTTTTTAGATTTATTTATTTGTATAAAAGACAGAGTTAGAAAGAGTGAAAGAGGGAGGGAGGGGATTGAGGGGAAGAAAAGAGAGAGAGAGGGATAGAGAGATCCTCCATCCACTGGCTCCCAACCATGTGCAGGAGCCCAAATACTTGAATCATCTTCCACTGCCTTTCCAGGCACATCAGTGGGGAATTGGTTAGAAAGTGAACCACTTCTGATCTAGCTCATTGCTAATGTTCCTGAGAAAGCAGTACAGGGTGGCCCAAGTGCTTGGACCTCTGCCCCACATGAGAGACCTAGAAGAATCTGCTGGCTCCTGACTTTAGCCTGGCCCAGCCCTGGCTGTTGCAGCCACTGGGGAGTGAATCAGAAGGTGGAAGATTTACTCTCTCCCCCTCTCTCTTCTCGCTTTTGATTTGCTTTCAAAATAAATAATTTTTTAAATAAAATAAAGAAACAAAACTGAGAAAGGCATCCCTTGCCCTTTCTCATATATGAGCAAGCATGTTTTTGAAATTTACCTGGCAGTTTTAACCTGAGTCTTATTTCAAATCAACAATGCAAACAAATAATAACTATTATTATCTTAGATCTGGTGATTACCTTCTGACACATTTTCCAACACAATCATGGTTAAAGACTCTCATAATTCACTTAATGGTAATTAGATAAATGTATTTAATATGCAACTAAAGGAGACAATCTAACATTTCAGATTTACATGTTATACTTTGCAAATTAGTAAAACATAATCGGTATTACATGTATTGTCTGTGGTTAAATATTCATGTTTTAAACATATTTTATCTATTTTCTTGAGCACCGTGAAGAAAATTGGTACATTTAGAAGATATATTTGGATAGCAGAAAATCACTGGTCTGTAATAACTGACCCATTAAATGAAGAAAAGGAAAAAAAAATGTAAGAACAACTTACATGACTTTAGATAGATTATTCCCTGAGTTTCAATTTTCTCGTCTTTAAAGCGGTAACTTAAATAGATGAACATTTGGATTCTTATAGCTCAAGTATCTCATGACAGTGAATGAAACTTGCTGGGGAATCTTGCCAATAACCATAAGAGAACACACAGTAATAATACACTTTAGAAAGTGAGACAGCGAGGGATTCTTGTATTTGAGTAGTGATAGCTACTAACAGAAAATGTCTCAGTGGTTACACTTGGTGTTAGGAAAGTTAATACGTTTCCAACATGTGTATATACTCTATATTCTGGAGATTAACCATAAAATATTAGGTCAGGTGATTATTTTGTTAAACAATGAAATCCATGATTTAATTAAATTAGTGCACAATTTCTTAGAGGCACTTTTTTCATTCATTTTTGTATTAGTTGATTTCAACATAACAGACTGATTCAGTATAGAAGTTCTCAAAGACATTTGGAGAAATTTATTGTTCTCAAAGACATTTGGAGGAGTTTATTGTTCTCAAAGACATTTGGAGGGATTTATTGTTCCTTTGTCTTTTCTTTGAAGTATAAAAAGCTATTATCCTATTTTCAGAACTTTAATGTTACTCATTGCTATTCAAACTAGTCCTACCAGAAATTCTTCTAAATAAACACCTTTAGAAATTTCTCTGGTCTTGGTTCTATCTCTAGGTTTGCTTTTTCTTTTGCATATGATTTAAAATTTACCAAGGATCTCTATTTCACATTCTGTGTTTTTTTACATGGCCATTTAAAAATATTCAAGTCCTTTATAGGTGGACATTGTGATGTAGCAGGTTAAGTTGCCTCTTTGGAAGCTCATATCTTACAATGAGTTGCTAGTTTGAGTCCTGCCTGTACTTCTGATCCAGCTTCCTGCTAATGTTCCTAAGAGGCAGCAGATGATGGTCCAGTTTCTTGGGTTCTTCCACTCACATGGGAGACTCAAATAGCAGTCCTGGTTCCTGGCTTTCGCCTAGCCTAGCTAAATTCAGCTGATTTAAGTACTTGGATAGTGAACCAGAAGACTGAGATCTCCATCTCTCTGTCTTTCTGTCTCTCTCTCTTTTCTCTCTCTCATTCACTCTCACTCTGTCATTCTGCCTATTAAGCGAATATATAAATAAATAAATCTTTAAAAATAGAAGTATTAAAGTATTTGAAATACAGAATTATAGGATTTTTAAAATTTTAATATTCTCAATATAACATTAAAAGTAGATAGAATTTCAGGCTGATATCTACTATTTGTAGTAATAAGTGAAATAACTTATACTTATTTTGTATAAAATTTGTTATTATCCAAAGATATTCTTAAGATTTTACATTAACTAATATGCATGAGCTACATACAACGTCAAATCACAGCTTTCCTTTCTCAAGGAAAATTCCATCATAAATGTCCTTATATCTAAAAATTAAATTTTAATAATTTTTAAATATTTAAGGATTGTATTTCAGAATTTTTTATTCTCTTAATTCTCTTCCTTTTCTTAATAATATTTAAATAATTGCAATGAAATATATTGTCAGTTTACATTATTTGTTTTTTTTAAAAAGGTTTATTTTTTTCCACCTACTTGAAAGGCCAAGTGGGAGAGAGAAACAGAGAGAGAGAGAGAGAGAGAGAGAGAGACTCCCAAATTCCCTCAACAGCTTGGCTGGGTCAGGTTGAAGTCAAGAGCCTAGAATTCCATCTGGCCTCCCACGTTGATGGTCACAACCCAAGCACTTGACTCATTATGTGCTGCTTTCCAGAACATAGTATCAGGAAGCTGGATTGCTAGTGGAGGAACCAGGATTTGAACCAGAAATCTGATATGGAATGTGGATGTCTCAAGACATGATTTAGCCACCTAGATCACAATGTCTGTTCCTGTTTGTTCATTTTTATTCTTCCAGTTATTCAATGAATGTTTATTGCTCATTTATGATAACCAAGAAACTGCAAAATCTGTGCAAAGACAGAATTGAATGACAAATTAACCCTGGTCACAACTTGGTACAGTAACTCACACATAAATTGCATACAAGGAATTGTCTGTGGTCATGAAATAGGCAAATTATAAAAAGACTCAAATGTGCTTGGCTAAAAATAATTTTAATTTATTCTCATGTTATGGTTTATGGAAGCAACGTGAGGAAAATAGTCCATGTCATATCTTTGCAGTTCTATTGTGGAATCAGTTAAATAAACAGCTACTTGCTTCACAATTTGACAAGTATAATATTATGGAAAAATCCAGAGTAAGTAGAGAATACACAGGAGGACACTGGTAGCCTGGAAATGTTCTGCAGAAGAAAGAATTGTAAGTAAAGTTCTGAGATTCAACAGAGACATCCAAGTAGACAGAAAGTAGATTCCGAGAAGGAAGAACAAATCAAAAAGGCACAGGCATGGTATTCACATAATTTTTTGCATTGAGATTGCTCTAAAACTCATGAGAAAAATGTGAAAATCTTTGAGGTCTTTAGTACTGCTGTTGTCTACTCGTAGTGTAATAGATATCATAACCTGAAACCCATGCAGTAGTATTCCCATTCTACTAGATTTGTATGGTGTTTGAATCTTTATGAATAAAATTGTTTTTTATACTCAGAAAATAGCTTTGATTTCTTCTCTAAATTTTTGGGCTCTATTAACTTCCTAAAGAGATCCCTCTCCTTATATTCCTCTCCTAGTCCTTATATCATTGGGAGGATTGGAGAACTATGGAAAACTGAGGGTTGCATAGGGTCAGGATGGAGAAGGAATACATAGTGCTAAAAATGTCCTTCTCAGATATATGCCAGATCAAATGAAGCTGCAAAACAAGGAATCCTACAAAAAGTAGAAATGCTTGTTAAACGTTCACCTTTATTTATTAAGTGAAAGTAAATGATTGTAAGCACAAAATTCTAAAGATGACATTTTTTCAACCAACCACTAAGGAGTAGCTGATTACAAACAGCAAGAGAACCTGAACAATATATATTGCAAAATTTTTTCAGGAGTTAGACCAATAGACAATTCAGAATTATGATTCCAGAGAAAATTGTATTTAAGGAAGAAGCTACACAAAATAGGCATGCTTTCTTCTAGAGACAATTTTTGGACTACTATCCAGAAAGGGAACCTAAAATTGAATAGGTAGCCTAAGTTATGAAAGAAAGAATAAAATTTTGGGAAATTAAAGTTGCTAGAATTTTCAGGGCAGGGTAATTGGAGGATTGACATATGAAGAGAAAGAATTTCAAAATCTTCAAGGGATTTCCTGGAGTCACAGCTAAATATTAATCTGGGCTTGCTTTGGGTAAAACTCTGTAAGTCCAGGAAAAGAACTGCTAGAGAGCTATGATCTGACAAAGTTCCAGAGGTCACATAGTGCCTGGGGGTATTTGAATTCTAACCGGGCAGAAAAGAAAAAAGGAAATGACATAGAACCCCTTAGAGCATTCAGTAGAAATCACAGATCATGTGTTAGTAGTAAGAATAAACTAGTCCTACAGAAAGACCACTCTTAATCTATTTTAACAGTATTTCAAAACAAATAGTAAAAATATTGCAAAGTTACAAGCAATTCATCTGCTTGCCAAAACAAACTTCAATACTCTAAATGTAAACAAACACATCACTCAACTGTGTATCATATGTAATGTCTAGATTCCAATCACAAAATTGCTAGATATACCTCAACCTAAAAAAAAAAAAACTCCAAAAGCGAAAAGCATCAACTTGCAGCCCATACTCAGGAAGGAGTTTATTAATGAAAAAAAGAATTTATCAACAAGATGCTGAAATTTGGAAGAAGAACTTTAAAATCTCTATTTTCAATATCAAAAGTAGGATCAAATACTTAAGTGAAAATATGTATATAGTAAGAACAGAAACACAAGATGTATAAGGAAACAAATAGACTAGACTTCTTAGATAAAATATACTAAGATTAAAATTTACTGATGGATTTATATTAGAGACTTCAAAAGAAAAGAACCAGGAACTTGTACATAAACCAATAGGAAATATCCAAACTGACATTCTTAGAAAAGAAAACTTCAAAAAACAAAAATGATCAGAGTGCCTGTGACCTGCAGAATGTCAGGTAGTCTAATAAATGTATAGTTAGGTTTTCAGAAGGAGAATGAGGCACAAAAACAAAAAAAAAAGTATTTTCAGAAAAGAATAGACAAAATCTTTGTGTTAATTTTTACCCCACATCATTCATGGAAATTTATTTAAACTGAAACATATCTAGATGTAAGAGTAAAACCTATATGACTTCTAGAAGCAAATGTAGAAAATTTACATTTGTCTGTGATACACTCAAAGATTTCTTCTGACAGAAAAAGAACAAGACACAAAATAAAAAATATATAAATTGGACTTTGGCAAAAATTAAAAACATATGTTCTTTAAATGAAATGTTAAGATGAAAACTTAAGCCGCTAACTATAAGAAAATATTTGTGATGCATACCAAGGTACTTCAAAAAGTTAATGGAAAATATGTATTATGAAAACACTATGCATGGATACTAAAATAAACTTATCTTTTAATTGCATCTTCTATGAACTGTTTGAAATTCTTTGTATAACTCTGGCAAAATGTTTGTGTTCATAAAAGAAAGACATTTTACAAGAGAAGATTAAAAAAAAATTCCAATAATGACATAAAAGATGGTCAACATCTGGAACCATCAAAAGAATTAAAACAAAAGCTACAATGATATCTCACGATACACCACCAGAATGGTTAAAATTAAGATGTCTGACAATACTGAAAGTGGATGAGATATGTAGGAACTGGAATACCCTCATACAGTGAAAATGTGAAAGGATGCAACCATTTTGGAAAGCCATTTGTCAGTTTTATTTTTAATAACTAAATGCATCATTACCATGTGATCCACCAATTTCCTTCCTAAAGGCATTTACTGATGTGAATTAAAACATATGTCCTCATAAGGATTTGTACATGAATGTTTGTAGTAGCTTTATTCATGACCCCAAATCAGATCGCCACAATGTGCATCATCAGGTGAATGAATAAACAAATCGTGATTCATCAATTTAATGGACAATTATTTGGTTGAAAGGAACAGACTGCTAATAGAAGCTACAGTGTGGATGAATTGCACAGTCATTATTCTAATGAATTAAAAAGATACAAAAGAATTTCTACCTGATTTGCTTTATATAAAATTCTAGAAGAGATAAAGTAAGCCCATAGTGACAGAGCAGATTAGTGCTTTCCTGGGGCAGGGCTTGGGGCCTTCAAAGAAGCATGAGAAAACATTTTGGATTATGGGAATATTTTATGTTATGACTAAGGTGGTGGTTCCATAAGTGTGTAGGCATATCAAAATGCATTATTTAGCACACTATAAAGAATGCATTTATCACATGTAAGATATGCCTCAGTAAAATTGATTTAAAATACTATTAAAAAGGTCCATAAGTGAGAAAAATTACAACTGAGACTGAGATCTTTCATGATACATAGTGAGTTCTCATCAAATGAGCAGGCATTTTGTTTGGGTAATTGATGGTATAACAGCTGTGAGTCAGTGTGGTGTTAAACTCAGTTACATGCTCTGTCAGTCAGATAATGCTAAACCCTCAAAGTTGAACCTCTTCCTCTTAGACTTCCTAGTGCATGAGGAAGCTTCAAGACTAGGCATGAAGACGGTTTGATAACTGCATGTGTGAAAATAAGGCAAATAATAAAACATGTTTGGTTCGTATCATTACAAGATATAATTTTGCACATTAGTTTTAGTATATTTCATTCCCTTAGACCTCACTCATAATCATTCCTATGTGTTTTCAATAATCAGGTTTTACAGATTTACTTCAGGTAATTTAGTCTTTTTATATTTCACTCAAATATAAAATTGGCATAATTACATCCAAGTTTTAAGAAATGACATGAGGCCGGTGTCGCGGCTCAATAGGCTAATCCTCCGCCTAGCGGCACCGGCACACTGGGTTCTAGTCCCGATCGGGGCTCCGGATTCTGTCCTGGTTGCCCCTCTTCTAGGCCAGCTCTCTGCTATGGCCGGGGAAGGTAGTGGAGGATGGCCCAAGTCCTTGGGCCCTGTACCTGCATGGGAGACCAGGAGAAGCACCTGGCTCCTGCCTTCGGATCAGCGTGGTATGCCGGTCGCAGCACGCCTACTGCTGTGGCCATTGGAGGGTGAACCAACGGCATAGGAAGACCTTTCTCTCTGTCTCTCTCTCACTGTCCACTCTGCCTGTCAAAAAAAGAAAGAAATGACATGAAAATAACAATAGGATATATTTTACATGATCCATTTTAGAAGATGTATGAATGCAAGTCAAGATGTCCCCGTCTACTTGGTAATTCCAAACACACTCTTCATCCCAGTATTAATTCAGCACATTTAAAATTGACATTTAGATTATTGACCATAGTGACTTTAATAGGTGAAAAGACCCCTGAATTTTGAATTGATGATAAACAAGGGATACATATCATATTATTCATTTTGGTTTTGTGGCCACCATTCTTATTAGTTACCAGGATTATCCAATTACATCAATAGAGCTCAATAATGATTATGGTAATGAAGAATTTCTCACTTACGTTATTAAAGTTATTAAATATGCTGAACAAAGTATTTTTAAAACATTTGACATAAGAAAAATGATGTTAGTTAATAGATAAGTCAGCTTATATCTAGTCTGTAAAAAACATAAGAAAGCAAATATTAAATACAGGATATTTGGAATTCATTTTGTCTGTAAACTTGAGCATGTCTACTCCAATCTTGACACATAATTATGTAGCATGTAACATTTATGGAACTGTTTCATAGTTCTAATGATTTCTTCAGGGAGACACTGAAGGAAGTATACTCAAATTAAAGTCTTATATGAGCATGATTTTGGTACCTTACTACACTTCTGGGCTTTTGTAATTAAGTCATGAATCCTATATGAAAAATCAGATGTTTATATTCAGTGAGTTTCTCATTAGGACTGGATTCCCATGCAAATCCTTGTAAGATACTTTTGGTAATAGAATGGATAGAATAAATGGTCTGTCTGGATGACCACTTAAATCTTATCTTTACACATGAATATTCACTTACATCGCTTATGGTAAATATCAATTGATATTGTTAGAATTTTCTTAAAATGATAGAACAAATATAAAACCTTGGAAAACATGAAGCCTATTTGCAGATGACTAAATTAAAAAAAAAAATGTGGCTTATAAAGAAGAATCTAAATTCTATAATATTATCATCAGAAATAAAAAGCCTTCCCATACAGACAAAGAAGCGAGCAATGCAATTGAGGGTGTGAATAAAGAGCTCTTTAGACTTTGGAGTCAAATACTTTTTGCTTTCTGAATTGGGAATGGGCATTTTTTAAGTGACTTTAACATCTACCAAAGCATAACTTCAGCTCAGTAGCTACAGTGGCCAGTGCTGGGCTAGGCTGAAACCAGGAACATGGCATTATATGTGAGTCTCTCATGTGAGTGTCAGGGGTTCCAGTACTTGAGCCATCATTAGCTGCCTTCCCAGGTGGGAAGCTGGATCTGAAGTGGAGCAGCAGAGACTTAAACCAGCGATCTGATATCAGATGCTAGTATTTCAAGCAGCAGATTAACCTGTTACTCCATAACACTGGCCCCAAATGATCTTGTGTGTTTTTATTTATTTATTTTTATATTTGAATTTATTTCCTTTTAAGATTTATTTATTTCAGCTGGCGCCACGGCTCAATAGGCTAATCCTCTGCCTGTGGTGCCGGCACTCCGGGTTCTAGTCCCAGTCGGGGCGCCGGATTCTGTCCCGGTCGCTCCTCTTCCAGTCCAACTCTCTACTGTGGCCCGGGAAGTTAGTGGAGGATGGCCCAAATGCTTGGGCCCTGCACCCGCATGGGAGACCAGGAAAAGCACCTGGCTCCTGGCTTCGGATCAGCGCAGTGCGCCGGCCGCAGTGGCCATTGGGGGTGAACCAAGGGAAAAGGAGGACCTTTCTCTCTGTCTCTCTCTCTCACCGTCCACTCTGCCTGTCAAAAAAAAATTATTTATTTGAAAGGCAGAGTTACAGAAAGACAGGGAGATAAAGAGAGAGATCTTCCACCCACCAGTTCACTCCCCAAATGCCCACAACAGCCAGGGCTGGGCCAGGTTGAAGCCAAGAGCCAGGAGCCAGGAGCTTTCTCAGGGTCTCCCACATTGGTGCAGGGGGCCAAGCACTTGGGTGACCCTCTGCTGCCTTCCCAGGCACACCAGCAGGGAGCTGGATCAGAAGTGGAGCATCTGGGTCTTGAATCAGCATCCATATATGATGCTGGCATTGCAGGCAGTGGCTTTACCCACTATGCTGGTCCCAGTGATTTTGTTTCTAACTTTCCATGGCTAATGCTAGTCTTTATTTTTAGCCGTATTAGTCAAATAAGAGTGTTTGGAAACAGCTTGCAATTCTAAATTTGAAATAAAAATGCTGTGTTTTGGCAACAGATGAAATTGGATTATATTTATTTGTAATATAAATTGGCACTTTTGCCCATTTATCTCATAGTACCTGATGTTGTTAGTGGATTTTTTTCAAAAATTAGCGCTCTATACAATAATCCAAATGGTGTGTGTTCATTAAAAAAGCAAATTCTCTAAGTGGCTGTAGTACATGACCATGATGAGATATTTGCAAAAGCCCTTGTAGCTAAAATATAGCACTTATAATTAATCCCTTAAAATGGATTGTGCATGTATGTGTACGTGTATTGAGCATAATTAGCTAACCACAACCCACAGCTTATGTCTGTATGGTATGTGTAATCTGTTTATATAACAGGGCAGATGACATAATGTAGATTTTGGCAAGTAATCACATTCCTCTTCCACAAACAACATCTGAAATGATAAAAAGCAACCTACAGATGAATTGCTCCCAATAGGTAAAATCATTATAGCCCACATTCACCAACCCAGTTTTAAGTTTGTTGGTCAAATATTTTGAGAGGGAGATATGTGCTTCTAGATGTATGCTTCAATATTTTACTTTTAGAGGAAAGTGATTCTCAGGTATCAAGAATGTGGGAAGAAGAAACACGGCAGTTGGCAAGGACAAGAAGTGTATGAGAAACCGAGCTAGGGGCTGAGCATGCGGCTCAGCGTTAGCCTTGCTAAAAATTCCTACAGTGTGATCCAGCACCCACGCTTAACCTCACTGCAACCACATCCTAAACTTTTGAAACAGCTTCAATAAAACTACCCCCAGTGGTGCCCCTCAAGAGGTTGTCATCTGAAAATGTAGAGTTCTTCTTTCTATGGAAAATTCCACACTGGACGTCAAGTGGAGGACTCAGGGTCAATGACAGAGCAAAAAAGATCCTATGGTTTAAGCCCACATTTACCATGAGACAATCATTAACTATGACTTCATTTTCTTCATTCTTAGAATGAAAAACCAGGAGTTACAATTAGGATAAGTCTTCCTGAAGTTACTAGGTGGGCCATTGGAGCAAATGAAGCCCAAAAACAATTGAGCTATGCCCCACTCATTAGTCCCCTTTGTCAGGATTTCAGAGAATCACAAATGTAAGTACCTAAAAATAATGCCAAATATTATCTCCCACTGCCAGAATGCCTGCAGCTGAGTGTTAGGCTGTACTGAGGTAAGATAGAAATCCACCTCATTCCTTCTATTTCATAGCTACTTGGAGCTACACAGCTCTCTTGTAACCTTGCTCTCTGTCCATGGACAAGTCAGTTCACTTTTCTCAGTCTCAGTTTTCTCACGTATAAATGGAATTAGTAACAGAACTGAGTGACATGAGAATCTGTGGAAGTAAAGTAGTGACCATATGATGCTCTAGACTTAGAGGTTCAATCAAGATTGATTTCCTTTTCTTTATTATAAACCTAAATATGAATGTTGTCTTTTATTTCACAAATGAGGAAATTGAGAAATACCAAGGAAGGTACCAATTTACCTGAAATCATATAACTAATAATAGTAAATCTGAGTTTGAAATCCAGGTGTGTGACTCCAGATAAATAGGATGCTTACTAGTTAACCAGCATGCTAAACTGCCACTAGGTACTGGCATTCAGATTCCACTTCCTGGTCTATCCTTCCTCCAGGATATTCAACTCTTTCTTGACCTTAAAGATAACATGCCACTTAAACCTGCTAAATGACCCTCTTTAACTCAATGGGAGGCTGCTGCTCATCCCCATTGTTGTGGCAGCCTTTGGCCATTGCCACCATCAGGAAGGATGTTCTCCAAACCTTCTCCCTGGTTCTTTGGGGTTCTTGAAGGCAGGTGAACATCAGAAGTGATGATACCTGCCTTGCTCCACCTGCAGGCCTTTCCCATGTTTCTTCATATTTAAAACATAACACTGGTTCAGCTGATACTCCCCAGAATGCAGCATTCACAGTCAGCCTCCTCAACTCTTCTTTCGGTCTAGAACATTCTCTAAGGATGCCATCTGTGAACTAATAAGGCAAGAAGAGCTGAAGGAAGTAAATGACAGCACTCTGGCCACCGCCAAAATAGCCTTGTGCAAAACTAAATAACTACCTCATTTTTTACAGGGCATTGAGTATGAGACTCCGAAATGGAAGAAAGCTAGAGGCAAAGAAAAACAGTTTCTGGATGCTTGAACAATGCCAGAAAACAAAGTGAGTGAGGCCCCAAGCACTACAGGATTTGTCTTTCTTTAAGGAGCAGCAGACAACTAAACAAGTGATGACAGACTAGAGTGATGAGTGATCGAAAGAAGTCGAAGGAAGTCCATGGTACCTAAAGAGACACAGAAGAAAAGTAGGTAACTCAACCACTTAGAACCTGTTTGCTTGGGAAAAGTATGAAAAAGCAAGACACAGGACACTGGAAAGTTGCTGCTATTCCAGCTTTGCATTCATGCAAGATGGAAGCTACACCCACAGACACGGATTGGTACAAAGAAGGAAGTAAAAATGAAACTCAACACAGAATCCTTTGAGGAAGGCTAGAGAAGAATGACCTTGGGCAATGCGTGTAGAAATATACTGAACCCAAAGTGCATAAAAGTATGAATGTATGGTTGAGAGCAATATGACTTGAGGTCTAATCCTTGTTCCTTCATTAGAGAGTTGTGTATGTTGAGTTAAATCCCATCTCTTGCCTTCATTTCTCAGAAATGGAGCAAAACAGAGGGGCAGGATGGATTCTGTCTTGGCTACAGAAAAGCAATGACAATAGACAATCCAGTTAAACAATCACAGTCAAAAAAGCAGAGAAGTGCCAACTTCTACAGTCCAGGAAACAAGGGTACAGCCACTGAACAGTGACAGGCTCCCAAAAGAAGCATTGTCAATGCATGCATTATAGATACGGGAAATTAGGAGACAACAAATATTGAATGTGTTTAAATGTGAAGTTTTACACTGCTATCCTAGCAAAAATGAATAAAACTAATTTGTCATAATTTTAGCAAATAATAATAAGTCAAAATAATTTTCTAGAAAGGAAAAGACTACATTGCAAATGCTATGAAAGTAAAAAGAGTAAAATGAACAGGAATTATAGTTCTCAGCATTCACATGTTTGCAAGTCAGCTGTTTATAATAAGTGAGGCTTTAAATTGATTAACTATTTTATTGGACTGGCTTTTCTTTTGAAAATAGCTGCATCAAGTAGTGTGAAAACGGATCCAGATGTGGCTGCTTCTTTGCATTACTAGGAATGTATGAGCAAATGGAAGATAGATTATTTGATTAAAAATAAGTAAGAATTCATTTTTATGTGTGGAAATATCTGAAACAGTTTTAGCATTAAAGGTACAGTATCAAAATTAAAAAGACAATTAACCTATTTGTAATATTGGATGAATTCATTGGTATTATGTCTACGGAGATTAGTATGTTTCATTGGTAACTCCTCTTTGCAGAATTAATTGGTTACATCTTTCTTTAAAAGAGAATGAAAAAGATGTAGTGTTATATTGAGTAGCTAACTCTCATGAGAATGTTATAATGGGACTTTGTTTACAAAGTCAGAAAGATTATGAGACTTTACAGTAATTGAAGAGGGCATTTATTTAATTATAGATATTTTCATTATAATTTTAGAGGAAATACTATACAATTACATAAACACTGAATACATCTTTTTAATTTGCATAGTGTGATTAAACTCATACTCTAAAATAAACCAGAACCATAATTATACATACTTTTGAAGTTAATAACTAATCTTTCCACCAAATATAACCATCTATCATTTTATTTGTAAATATGTTAGTATGTCAACATGTTTTAGCCACTAATATATGGTGAATTCTTTTTAATAATTATTTATGTTTTTCTTTCCTTTTGAAAATATCTATATCACTTCACCTGGTTAATATTTTGGAAGAACATATGGCAACATGAAAAAAATCCTTGGTATTAAATAGTATTTAATGTTTTATCTAGAATGTACCATTTATTGTTTGGATGCTATAAGACTCTATTTCAACAATCTGCCTTTCTACTTTGAACCATATTGATACGTTATCAAATTTAACAATTAATCTGACCACTGAAGTGGCTTCTCCATTCAGAACACATTGCTATTGTATTTCATACAGTGTTTTCTATAATCCATGCATACATAACTGATCAAAGCTCTGATTGACTTATTTGAATCTTCTCCAAAATGCTGTAGATGTTGAAAAAAAATGAGGAACATATAAGGCAAAATATATCCTAAAAAATGTTTCTGCAGATTACAGTGCTTTTCGTTGTTAACAAAATTGTTATCTTATGAAGTCTTCACTGATGATCTGCTTTGATGAAGGCAAAGGAATTTACATCTAAACTGGTGTGAATTCTACTTTCAAAGAAGTTTCAACTATAAGGAGATAGGTAGGACACATACACCATCAAATAAGATCAAAGCAGGAAAGGAATCTTATATTTCATGGCAGAGGAATAAACAAATGCAGAAGGATGGAACTGCAAAAATGCTGAGAGCAAGTTAGGAAGCAAAGGAGCTGATGCCTCTAACATTTTCTCTCTAATCTGCACAAAGGTTTACCTTGCTTCCTTCTTCAGAAGGAAAATGAGAGCAATTAAAGCAGAGTTTCTGGGCTGGCTGACATTGTATTTCAGTGGGTTAAGCTGCCGCCCATGATGCCAGCATCCTCTTTTTGGTGCGAATTTGAGTCCCAGATGCTCTACTTTCAGTTCAACTTCCTGCTACTGCACCTGCAGAAGTAAGGGAAGATGGTGCAAATGCTTCGGCTCCTGTCAGCCATGTAGGATGTTGTTCCAGGCTCCTGACTTTGGCCTGGGTCAGTCCTAGCCATTTTGGCCATGTGGGGAGTAATCCAACACATGGAAGATCTCTTTCTGTCTCTCTCTACCTCTCTCTCTGCTACTCTGCTTTTTAAGTAAATAAAATATTTATTTAAAGAAAAAAAATTCAAGGAAAAGAAAAACAGAACTTCCGGGGCAGGCTAACTACATCCAATACCAGAATGTCTAGGTTCAAGTCCCATTTCTGCTTTGGGTTCCAGCTTCTAGCTAACGTGCATCCTTGGAGGAAGTAGGCAGTGGATCAAGTACTTGAGTCCCTGCCAGCCACATGAGAAACTCCTGACTCCAGTCTGAAGCAGATCTGTCCTGGCTGCTGCAATTGTTTGACGAATAAACCAGAAGATGGATCTCTCTACGTCTGTCTATCTGCCTCTCTCTCTCACTCCCTCTCTCTCTCACCTTGCCTAAAGTATGTACGCAAAGAAAGAATTTTTATTAAACACAGTCACCATTTCCACTCACCTTCTTTTTACTATGGATATCCTAGGCCAGTTCCTCAGTTTGCTCCTGCATTGTTTTCTGTTTTTAGATGGCACTGATCAGCATACAAAAATTATGCTATTTCTTTTATTAAAAATACATAAATGCACTTCTTTTGACCTCATTTTCCTTTCCAGGTGACATGTTATTCCTTTTCTTCACCTTTGTAAAACTCCTTTGTAAGAATTGTCTCTACCTGCCATCTCCAAAAGAGAACTAAACATATTCTTGGTCAAGTTTCTCCCTTAAACCATCAAAAATTCTTTTGTCAAACCCACTAAGGATGTATTCATGATAGATATTTTCTATCAAAAAACCCTGTTCTGAGTTTTTGTTTTTATCACCCTTCACCCATTAGCAGCAATGCACACCACTGATTGTTCCTACTTGGAACCTCTATTCACCTGTTATACCACACATACCTAGATTCCCCCTCACCTTTCTCTATCCTCCTTCTCAGTATCTTTGAATCTCTCTCTTCATCATCTGACCTGTTTGATGAATTCCAGTGTCCAATCACTGAATCTATTTACATTGCTGTGCACTCTTATTCCCTTGAAGCTTGTATCAAATCTCATGGCTTTGAAGAGCATCTTTATGCTAACAGCTCCGCCCTGCCTGGAGACTGTCACACTTGATAGAGTTGTCACATTTAACAAATAAAAATACAAAATGACCAGTAAAATGGGAATTTAGACAATCAAAGAATAATTTTGTAAAAGTATGTACCATCTCATATCTGACTCTTTCGAGATTGTTCTCAAAACAGCAACAAAACGTAATGGAGGGATAAGGACATATGTCTCTATAAGAAGATACACAACTGTGTCAAAAGATAGCAGCACCAACCCTGAACAAATGCTTGTAGAATATTAAAAACTTGGGCTTGAATTTTGCACATGTTGTTTTCATAACTTTTCTTTCAGTTAAAACTTTGCCACACTGCTGAAGTTTCATCTTTCAAGGTTGATGCTAGTAAGATATAGCCCTTATTTGCACCCCAAAGTCACACTGTGAGGAACATGATAAAAAAGTCCTGGATACATAATCAAAGATGAACTGTTTCCAAGATTTGGAAAATTTGGAGATCAACAATTAAAAGAACTATTTAATAACTATTTTTCTTGTTTCTTTACAATGAAATGAGAGATGGCGTTTATTTGGCATTTACTGTGTACCAAATCCTGCTCTCAGCATCTCTCATGGACTCTGTACTACTACATCACTACTTAAGCATGAAGAACAGAAAGGCTAGGGCAAGCATTTAGTCTAGTGGTGAAAATGCAGGTTAAGATGCCTGCATCTCTCAGCAGAGCACCTGGGTTCAATATCGGGTTTCAGCTACTGACTCTAGCTTTCTGCTGTTACAGTCCCTGGGAAGCAGCAGTCATGGATCAAGAATCTGGGTCTATGACCCCTGTGTGCAAGGCCTGAATTGAGTTCTCAGCCTCCAGTTTTGGTCTCAGCTTAACCTCAGTTATTGTAAGCATTAGGGAGAAAGCAGGAAATAAAAGTTTTATTTGTCTCTGTTGTTCTGTCTGCCCATCCAAAAAAAAAAAAAAACATAGAAAAATCAGAAAGATTAAGTGACTTGTTCAAATAAAACAACTACAGTATTGCAGAGCCAATAGCCCAGACCCGTTGATGAACCAGAAACTTCACTCTTATCTAGCATGTCACATACATACAGCCCAAGCAGATCAGGAGCTCCTTCATTTGCATTGTTCACAATCTTTGCTTCTTGTTTTTTTTTTTTTATTTTTAATTTGGATTTCTTATTTTACTTAAAGTTTTCATTACGATAGTTTTAGTTGTCAGCAGAAAAAAATGTCGATAAACTTGAAAATGAAAATTGGCCATTGAAATCAACACACTCTTTTATAAAACATTCTTAGAGTATGAAAAGACTGTTATGTTCACATCTATAGCCCTACTTGCCCATCTGTGTTTGAAGAATTAGAACTTAATAATAATACTTTTCTGTCACTCCTTGAAATTATGTTGGTTAAGCAATGCATGCATATTCTGAAGTTATTACTTAATTGTTATACTAGTTATTGTAATATTTATTATTCTAATAGTTATTTTAATAGTTTTTACAATTGTTATACAATATTACAATAGTTATTGTTAATGAACTAAAGATCATGGCTTAGTGCTATTAAGGGGTTCCTCAGGTGTTTTGTATTAGGATTATGCAGCTGTCATGTGTCTCATGAAATCCAACATATCCAAGAAGAAGATTGATAGACACCCATCATGGAGTCATCTTCAGGAGATTAATGTGTTCTTTACATTCTCTATCAGATACACAAATGAAGATTTTCCAGCCTCAACAAAGACACTAAGTGAAAAAGAAACTAGTTAGCAAAGGTTATTTGGAAGATCTGTTGTTGCATTCTGAGCTCATCATCTGGTCATAGGAGAGTTATTTATCATTTAAGGCTTTTGGATCTCTCAACAAGATCAGTTCAAGTCATTATTCATGGGTCATGTAATACAATGACAGCAGAGAACAGTGGCAGAGGTGGCATGGGCATTTGGTCTCACCCACAATTGGGCTTTGCTTATTTTTAATGAAAGAAGCTAGGTTTTAAAGATATAGTCCCCTTAAAAATATTTTTATCTGAGATGGCTAAGAAAGAAGGTGTTGTAAATTTGATGTCAAAACATGGAGTTGGGAAGGCTATTTGCCCTAGAAGTTAAGTTGCTGCTTAGAACACTGGCATCCCATATTAGTGCCTGAATTTGATATTTGGTTCTAGCTCCTGACTCCAGTGTTCTGCTAATGAAGACCCTTGGACATAGCTGTGATAACTTCCGCAGTTGTGTTCTTTTCACACACTTGGGAGATATGGATTGAGTTCTGAGCTTCCAGCTTTGGCACAGCTCACTCCTGGCCATCACAGGAATTTGGGGAGTGAACCAACAGATGGGAGTGCTCTCTCTCTCTCCACTTTTTCTCAATTTCTCTCTCAAATAAATAAATAAAATCAATAATTTCACTTAAAACCAATAAATTGCCAAATTAATTTTGAGGTTTCTTAATAGCAAAGTAATTGATTAGTAATTTTTTTTCTTTCCAATTAATTGATAAAGACAAATTCCTTTGGAGAATAAAGGGAGGGTGATTTACATATTGACTAAGCTTAACTAATTATTGTTCAATTGAGCTGACTGCATACCCTAATTTTTAACCTTAAAATAAAATTAGTATCTGATAAATGGAACCATCAAAATTCATGTAGTGGTAATCATCATTTCTATTTCTATAAAAAGTTTAGCTACCATCAAAGAGGTAACTTAAAAATCAAAATATTACTAAATTAGAGAATTATAAAAGTATTGCCACATACAATATTGCCTATTGTTACTGGACTATACACTCAGCTATCATTTAGCACTGTAGCTGTTTAGTATGAAACATTTGCTATGGTGGCTGGACTCTAAAGAATACATAAGACAATAGTTATTACAATAGTTATTACAATTTCAATAATAATAATTATTGAAAATCTTATATGGATACTTCTTGAATATCTCTCATAGATTGTGGGTATCCTGTGCCTGGTTGGGAGACCCCCTGCCTAGCCCATGCAGGGGGTTAAAAGGCATGGCACACCAAGCCTCCCAGGAAGGAATCTACGACCTGACTGCTGGCAGGTGGCAGGAGCCCCAGGCACATTTCCCCCACCCCTGCTTCCAATTGAAGGGCTTTGTAATTACCAATCAGGTAGAGAGCTCCCAGGTGTGGCCCAGACCCACAAGGACCACCTGGAAGGTGATGTAGGCTATGTGATCTTCAAACTGATTAGAGAAGCATAGCAGTGTCAATATTGGCTTTATCCTATAGAATTAGTGTTACCCTGAACTAGCTATGCCCCCCTCTGCCTGCCCATTAAAAACTTATGCTTGATTGTTAATAAACAGACATGTTCACCAAATCTTGTCTCCGGTGCTTCTTTTCGAAGAACGCCATTGCCCCACCATCCTGACAGTGCGGGCCTCGCAGGACAAGTCCCCAATAGATAAATGGACTCACTTTGCATCAAAGCAAATTACCATTCGATTTAGTATTTATACTGAGAGCAAATGCTCTGCTAATACTCAGTGATGTTACTAATGGCCCAGGAGGCCAATGGCAATTGTTGATTTATTCAGAAAAAAAAAAAAAGTAGAGGAATTTAGTTATGCTTCTATGAGAAAAATAATAGAGGACAATGGAAAGGAAGAAAAAGGAGTAGCCAGTAAGATGCCTAGAGCCTAGTCAACCCATGGGGAAGGGAAAAGGAGAAATCTCAGGGCTTCAATAGTTGAAGAATTTTAAATAACTTCATGTATGGTGTGATTGTATTTCGATGTGTGTGTGTCTGTTTTAAAATCAAGAAAGTCAAGAGTAGAAATAAAGATGAACAAAAATGAATATGAACATATATATCCCTTGAGTTCTTTTTTTTCTTTTTCTTTTTCTTTTTCTTTTCCTTTTTCTTTTTTTTTATTTGACAGGTAGAGATATAGATAGTGAGAGAGAGAGACAGAGAGAAAGGTCTTCTTTCCGTTGGTTCACCCTCCAAATGGCCACAATGGGCAGCGCTGTGCCGATCCAAAGCCAGGAGCCAGGTGCTTCTTCCTGGTCTTCCATGCAGGTTCAGGAGCCCAAGCACCGGGCTATGCCCCACTGCCCTCCTGGGCCACAGCAGAGAGCTGGACTGGAAGAGGAACAACCGGGACTAGAGCCTGGCGCCCATATGGGATTCTGGCACCACAGGAGGAGGATTAACCAAATGAGCCATGGTGCTGGCCTATATATATCCCTCAAGTTCTTACTCAAACCTCTCAGAGCTATTGGGCCTCCATAGCATATCTTGTTTATCAAGGGTTATCAATCTTATCAAGGGTTAAAGTCTCTCAGGATGATATAAAAACTCAGAAGAGTTAGAGAGCTTCTCAGAAATGGATTGCCCAGCCTGAGACATTCACAGATACTTGAAAAAGTTCATGAAATATGGAATTGAATTTTGCTGCAAAAAAGTTTGAAATCATATATTCAAGGGATCTTCAAGAAGTCTGTGGAAAATGCGCATTATGAAAAATTTTGCTATAATTTCAAACTCTTTTCATACCAAAAGAAACATTGTTTAATTCTATTTTCCATCAACATTTTGAAGTACTTTTCTATGTGTTGAAACAAGAAAAGTATATCACAATATTTTATTTTCATGGGGCTGGCACTGTGGTGTAGCATGTTAAGCCTCCACTTGCAGTGCTGGCATCCCATAGGGCTACCAGTTTGAGACCCAGCTGTTCCACTACCAATCCAGCCCTCTGCTATGGCCTGGGAAATCAGAAGATGGCCCAAGTCCTTGGGCCCTGAACCCGCATGGGAGACCTGGAAGAAGCTCCTGACTTTTGGCTTCAGATTAGCGCAGCTCTGGCCATTGAGGTCAATTGGGGAGTGAACCTGTGGATGAAGACCTCTCTCTCTCTCTCTCTCTCTCTCTCTCTCTGCCTCTCCTTCTCTCTCTATGTAACTCTGACTCTCAAATAAATAAATCTTTAAAAAAAAAAGGTTCATAGTTTACTTATTAATGTCATTCCACATTGCCACAGCAGTAAAATCTAAACTGATAAATACTTTTCTGGGGCTGAGCCTGTCCTCCTTTTACCTACCTACCTCTCATTTCATTTCTCTCTCTCTCTCTCTCTCATCAGTTTTCTTTTTAAAGCTTCAAATAACTATCTTCAAAATTGTCTATTTTGTGTTGCATATAAGTAGAACAATGTGGCATACTTGTAGAAATCCATGGACTTTAATGCCAAACAAATTTGTGTCCAAATATAAATTTCAAATTTTACCTGAAAGCTGCTAAGGCATTTTAAAGCTTTTTTTTTTTCATCTTCTAGCCTCAGTTTTCTTTCATCTAGTGTGGAACTAGGATACTTACCTCCTCTGGTTCCTGTAAAGATTAAGTAAATGACATGCCTAAAATCTTAGCTCAGGGCTTAGTCATAATTAGCTACTAATATGTTGGTAGGAATGGTTGGTATTATCATAATTTGAGACTTGCAGCTAGCTATCTGCACCTGTGAAAGTGTTAGCTGATAAAAATGTAAGGTATTACTTTTCCATAGTATACATGGGAAGAGATGAGTAGGAAAGGCTGATGAATTACCTGAGAATGCCTGGAAGTGAGCCTATTGGGACTTGAGACATTGCCTTAGATGGGGTAAAAACTTCCATTCTGCTTTCTTAGAGAGAGTGAGGCTGTCCCACACCTCAATCACTGACCTTAACTTTCCATGGGAAACCAGGAGTGAGGCCTCCCTCCCCCTTCATCCAGAAGAGCTCATCTCATACAGTCATTCCCTATGCTTAAACTGCTTTGTGCCAGGACCCTGATCAATTACTAATACCCACACGCATGACTGGAAATCTAGGTGGGAGGATAGTGCTATCACTCTGAGGAAGAAAAATGACAATGTGTCAAGAGGCCACAGGTCATAGTCAGTCCACTGGAGTGCAGCCCCATGGTAGGTGAAGTGAGGCTTAGAAAATTGGAGGATTGTGCATTTCCTGTTGCTGATTCAGGGATTTTGCATTTACCCAATGAAATTTGCCTTTTATATTCAAACTGTGTGACACTATAATATGTGTTTGCCATGACTCACCTTCCCTTGCATTGAACAAAGCAGACAAAAATCCTTGACTGTGGAGTGTTTATTTCATTGAGGGGGAAAAAGAAGATAAATATGGAAAAAGCTGGAAGCATTTCCCCTAAGATCTGGAACCAGACAAGAATGCCCACTCTTATCATTGCTATTTTTTAAGATTTATTTATTTGTTTGAAAGACAGAGTTAGAGAGAGAGAAGGGGAAAGAGAGAGAGAGGGAGAGAGAAAAAGAGAGATATTTTTCATCTGCTGGTTCACTCCCCAAATGGCCACAACAGCCAGGATTGGGCCAGGCCAAATCCAGGAGCCAGGAGCTTCTTTTGGGTCTCCCACATGGGTGCAGGGGTCCAAGCACTTGGGCCATCTTCTACTGCTTTCCACCAGGCCATAGCAGAGAGCTGGATCAGAAGTGGAGCAGCAGAGACTTGAACCAGTGCCCCAAAGGGATGTTAGTGCTGCAGGCCAGGGTTTTAACCCACTATACCATAGCACTGGTCCCTGGAATAAATTTAACCAAGGTTGTCAAATATCTCTATGATGCAAATTATAAAACACTAAGGAACGAAATAGAAGAAGACATTCAAAAGTGGTAAAATCTTCCATGTTCATAGGTGGGAAGAATCAACATCATCAAACTATCCATACTACCAAAACCAATTTACAGATTCAATCTAATACCAATCAAAATACCAAAGACATTCTTTGCAGATCTAGAAAAAAATGATGCTAGAATGCATATGGAAACAAAAGAGACCCTGGGTAGCTAAAGCAATCTTATGTGACAAAAACAAACCTGGAGGGATCACAATACCTGTTTTCAAGAAAAACTATGGGGCAGTTACAATTAAAACAGTCTGATACTGGCACAAAAACAGACTTGTAGGCCAAAACAGAATAGAACCTCCAGAATTCAATCCATGCTTCTATAGCTGACTTATCTTTGACTAAGTAGTTAAAATTAACCCTTGGAGTAAGAACAGTGTGGTTTTTGTTTGTTTGTTTGTTTGTTTATGTTTTTTTTTTAATGACAGGCAGAGTGGACAGTGAGAGAGAAAGAGACAGAGAGAGAAAGGTCTTCCTTTCCATTGGTTCACCCCCCCCAATGGCTGCTGCGGCTGGCGTGCTGTGGCCAGCACACCACGCTGATCCAAAGCCAAGAGCCAGGTGCTTCTCCTGGTCTCCCATGTGGGTGCAGGGCCCAAGGACCTGGGCCATCCTCCACTGCGCTCCCGGGCACAGCAGAGAGCTAGACAGGAAGAGGAGCAATCGGGACAGAATCCAGTGCTCCGACTGGGACTAGAACCCGGTGTGCCAGCGCCGCAGGCAGAGGATTAGCCTATTGAGCCACGGCGCCGGCCAAAGAACAGTCTTTTTAACAAATGGTGCTGGGGAAACTTGATCTCCACATGCAGAAGTATGCTATTAGACCCCTACCTTACACCTTACCCAAAAATCCACTCAAAATGGATCAAAAATCTAAATCTATGATCTGATACCATCAAATCATTGGGGAAACTCTACAAGACTTTGGCATTAGCACTGGCAAAGACTTCTTGGAAAAGAACCCAGAATCACAGGCAATCAAAGCCAAATTTGACAAATGAGACTACATCAAGCTGAGAAGCTTCTACACTGCAAAAGAAGCACTCTGCAAAGTAAGGAGGCAACCAACAGAATAGGGAAAATATTTACAAACTACACAACTGATAAAGGATTAACATCCAGAATCTATAAAGAGCTCAAGAAATTCAACAGCAGCAAAACAAACAATCCAGTTAAGAAATGGGCAAAGGACTTGAACAGGCATTTTTCACGAGAGGAAAACCATTATACTTAGTGAAATAAGCCAGGCCCAAATAGACAGATATCATATATTTTGTTTGATCCAAGGTAACTAATAGAGTATCTGAAATATAATGAATTGGAGTGAAGTAGAAATTTTGAGAGTCAATTATTGTTTATGGCCCTTGTCTCTTTCATTGAGGAACAATGTTTTGTTTTGTCTTCTCTTCATACTATTTGTTGAACTCTTTTACTTAGGGTAGGGTTAACTATATGATCATTAAGTGCGCTGTAAAAAGATCATTATAAAAATTGAGTGGGAATCCAAGAGGGACTAGAAGGAAGGGTTGGAGTGTGGGTGGGAGAGAGGGTATGGGAAAAAGTGCAACTAAGTTCCTAAAGCAGTATAAGGGAAATATATGAAACTTCTATAACTTAAATAAAATTTTAAAAAGAAGATACCTAAAATATTACATACATAATATTAACATGTAAAATACCTATGAATGAGTAAAGAATATTATATGAAGAGAAGTTCTATGAATAAAAATTAAGCAAAGTTGATCTTAAAGAAGTTGACAGAAGAGAAGCAGTTACTAGAATTTGGGAGAGCAAATGGAAGGGAGAATAGGATAGGTCAGAGGGAGCTAAATTACATTTAAATAGGACAAACAATATCTGGTGCTCTATCAGTGGGATGACTACAAACAACAATGTATGTTTATTTTAAAACAAGCTGGAGGGGCAGGCACTGTGGTGCAGTGGGTTAAAACCCAGCCTGCAGTGCCAGCATCCCATATGGGTGCTGGTTCTAGTCTTGGCAGCTCTACTTCCGATCCATCTCTCTGCTATGGCCTGGGAAAGCAGTGGAGGATGGCTCAAGGTAGGCCCCTGCACCCACATGGGAGACCTGGAAGAAGCTCCTGGCTCCTGGCTTCGGATTGGCTCAGCTCTGGCCATTGTGGTCATCTGGGGAGTGAACCAGCAGATGGAAGACCTCTCTCTCTCTCTCTCTCTCTGACTCAAGCTCTCTCTGTAACTCTGTCTTTCCAATAAATAAAAAAATAAATATTTAAAACAATAAGCTGGAATAAAGGATTTTGAATGTTCTCACTACAGAGAAATGATAACTGAGCAGAAAAGTATATCCTTATTTGAATATTACACTATGCATATATGTATCAGAACATCACACAGTACCTTATAAGTATGTAGCATGATGTGCCAGTTAAAAATAAAAATGTAATAAATTAATCAGATGATGGTGAGTGCTGGGAAGAATCAGATATCTTATGATCTAATAATTTACCTACAGGTATCTATAACCTAGATAATGGTCTCAGACAGATTCAAGATAATATAAAAACATGCTTATTTCAACACTATTTGAAGTAGTCTTAAAAAGAGGGGTGGGGTGTGGGAGAGATCTAACTGTCCACCTTGAGATAACCTGGCAGTTATTTTCCTGTGGAAAGATCACCATAGTCAGTTACACAGATAGATGGAAGAAAGTCAAGAGTGGCTCCAGTGAGACTCAGCAGATCATTGCTGTAGTCAGAAGAGAATAATGAAAGCTGATATTTAGGAGTATTTGCCATGTTTTGGTTGATGTTCCAAGAATTTAACTCAGTTCACTCAATCTCCATAACAATTCTATGTAGTAGATGCTTTTTTTTTTTTTTTTTTTACAGATGAGAAACCAAAAGAAAAAGGTTAAGGTCTTTCTCAGATCACATCTATTAGTGAAGACAAATATCAGACCAGACATTCTGAGCTCAGAATTACAGTTTTGACTATGACTCAAAATGCTTTGTTCTGAAAACATGCACATGTTCCTAGTAATCACAAGAACAGAAAGCGTGAAGAATTTCTAGGTAAGATTCTGCTTCCTCCTACATAGTTACTATTGTATTATGTTTTATGACTGCTGACAAAAGGTATTGCCTAGAGAATAACACACAAGAAAAGAATTCTGTTAATAATGGGTTAGAAGTTAGTGTTTTATTATATATTGGACAGAATAAAGTTTCATCTTCATCAACATCTGCTTAGAGCAATTTGTCTCCTATCCTAATTAGTTTCAGAAACATTTGGAAGAAAAGAAAAGGAATTTTATGTATTTCATAAAATGTAATCGCCTTCCATCTGCTCTACAATAGAAATTTCATTAAGCACTGAATTATGAGGCCTAAAATTATACAGGGGTGTTTTTCCTTTGTTTTCTCACCCATATATTTTTATGTTATTGTTACCCTTGGTTTATTGCAAAATGTAGTGCTATTTTAGTTTTTTCATAATCATTTTAGTTTTGCATTATCAATACAGCATTTTAATGAGATGGTAATGAATTGAAGCAAGCATTAAACATTCCAAATTATAATAGTCCTGAACTGTTTTTTCAGTGCCACCATTCTTTCACCTCAATTGTGAGATTGTAAGTTATCTACCAGAGTCATTATTTCCATAATTTGCAAACTACCATTCTTACACTGAAAATTTCAGAATGTGCAATGTTTAGAGAAGGGCTACAGGTCATTTTGAGCATGATGTGTCTTTTCTTAGTTTCTCATTAAAAATGTGTAAAATGCTTCCTTTAACACATTAATCCTAGGTAGAGTTTATTTCACTGCCTAACTGTAACAGAAAAATAAAAGAGCCTTTTAGATAGATTATTAGATTTACTAGGCTAAGCAAATCCACTTTGGAATAATAAAAATCTTATTGGGTCATTAAAGACTGAAATATGGTATATTTGTTTTTACAATTTTACCTCATGAGCTTTGTGCTACAGTGAAATTTTTAGGACTTCATAAACTTTCTTACCTTGTAATAACTTCACTATTAGGCTATAAAGTAGTTTTACTTCTTTACAGAATATCTCAAGCATGTCAATAGTCTTAAAATCCTGTGACTTTGCTCTTTTTGTAAGAAGGAAATAATTATAACTCAAATTTACTCTCAGTCCAATCTAGTCATTGGGAAAATTGAGAAATGTGCTATTTCTGTATAAAGTTAAACAACCCAGGAAATAGGAGAAACAACTATGACTAATTTCTTTTGCTTCTGTGTAGTCAATTGGAAGGGAGGACAGGTCTTGGCAATGGAAAACCCTGGGGTCATCCCCTGCCCCTTCTGTGATCCTGGCAAAGCTTTGATTTTCTTTTTAAACTTCTTTTAGGCTCAAGTCCTTTGTCTACTTATGTAAATGTGATATAAAAGTAGTACCACCTCAAGGAGTTCAGGTAAAGCTTAAGCAGAGCAATTAATGTGCTACCTAGGATAGAGTTAGAGCTTCATACGTGGCAGAAAACATCCTTATTACCACTGCATAATTTTATCTCATCCTTCATGATATGCTAAAGTTCTGTCTGTATGCCTGGATGGTAAGATGGAGAGGAATCTGACCTGTCTCCATAGACACATTTTACTTGTATGTCCCAGAAAACCAAGCACCTAGAAAAGAATGTCTAAGTTGTTAATTTTACCAGGCACTTCCATTCAAAGATTGAATTTTTGATATGTGAAAGTATTTCTGTTGAAGATGATATGATCAGCAGATCCCAGATAAGCCACAAAAATGCAACTAGGGATAAGACATTAAGTCATTAAAGTTGCAGGGTCCAAGTTCAACACAAAATTAAGTTGTGATTCTACAAATCAGCAAAGAACAATCTGAAAAGGATGTCAAGGGAACAATTCTATGTATAATACTATCCAAAATTATAAAGTACCTGATAAATAAAATACCTAATAAATAAATAAATGATAAATTTAACAAAGAAGACAAAAGACGACCATTGCAAACTACAAAACCCTGTTGAAATAAATCAAAGAAAATTAATAATAAAATAGAAAAATATAATCTTGAACCAGATTTAAGAGGCAACTTACTGTTAAGAGGCAATATCACCCAAATAACCTATGGATTTATTGCAATATCTGTCAAAATCTAGCAATTTTCATTGTGCAAATTGGAAATGTGACCCTTAAATTCATATAGAATTCCAAGCAGTCAATACATATCTATACATTGAAGAAGGTGAACAAAGTTGGTGGACTCACACCGTCAACTTCAAAGCCCACTACCAAGCTGCAGCAATCAAACTATCAATGTGTTACAAGTATAAGAATTGAAGTATAGAACAATTTAACAGAATTCAAAGTCTACAAAAAAAAACCTAATATACCCATGTCCCATTGATTTCAGACAACAGAGCTAAGACCTACCAACAGGGATATAATATTCACTTCAAAAATGGTTCTGAGACAACTAGATATCCACATGTAAAATTTGAAAATTGAACCACTACCTGTGAAAATATTAACTCAGAATTGAACAAATACCTAAATATAACAGCTGAAGGTATAATACTCTTAGAAGAAAATATTGGAGTAAATCTCCATGATCTTGGACTTGACAGTGGATTCATCAATGGGGCTAAGCACAGTACAAAACAATGAAATATATGCATATTTGATCATAATATGCATTTTCTATGAATGTTTTGGAGATCTCCTATGTATGTGTCTGTGTGTATGCATGTGTGTGTGTGTGAGAGAGAGAGGGGGGGGGAGAAATGGGCTTTATCAAAATTAAAATTTTGCACAGCAAAGGACAGTATCAAGAAAGTGAATAGATGATTTACAGAGTGGCAAAAGCATTGGAAATTATGTTATCTAATAGGGATATTCTAGTATGTAATTATATAAAAAATTTCACTATACAACGACAACAAAAAAAGTCAAAAACACAATTTACAAATGGACATGGGCCAGCGCTATGGCCGCTGCAGTGCCAGCATCCCATATGGGCAATTGTTCAAGTCCTGGCTGATCCACTTGTGATCCAGCTCTCTGCTATGGCCTGGAAAAAGCAGTAGAAGGTGGCCCAAGCCCTTGGACCCCTGCATCTGCATGGGGGACCCGGAAGAATCTCTTGGCTCCTGGTTTTGGATCAGCCCAGCTCTGGCCATTACGGCCATTTGGGAAGTGAACCAGTGGATGAAGACTTCTCTCTCTCTCTCTCTCTCTCTCTCTCTCTGCCTGTGCCTCTCTGTTACTCCGACTTTTAAGTGAAATACATAAATCTTAAAAAAAAATACAGTGTACAAAGGGCTTGAATAGACAGTTCTCCAAGGAAGATACAGGAAGGATCTACAAGCACATGAAAACATGCTAAAAAAGATTAGTTTTTAGAGAATACAAAATAAAACCAGTTCACAATAATTAGCACAGTATAATAAAAAAATAAAAGAAAATGAAATTGTTGGTGAGGAAGCAGAGAACTGGAGCCCTCATACATTGCTAATAAGAATGTAAACTGGTGCAGCCACTGTGAAAACCAGTTTGGCAATTCCCAAAAATTAAAACATAGACTCACCATATAACTCAGCGATTTTACTCCTATGTCCAGATCCAACATATTGAAAACAGGTGTTCAAACAAAAACTTGTGCACAAATGTTCATAGGAGCACTACTCATAATTGCCCTGTCATCAATAAATGATTGTAAAAGCAAACTGTGGTCTATACATACAACAAAACATTATTCAGCCATAAAAAGGAATAAAACTGATATATGCTGCAATATGCATTTATCTTGAAAACATTTTGATGTTACGAAAGAAGCTAAGTGAAAGAACCCCAACATAAAAGGTCATATAGTGTATGATTCTAATTATATCAAATATTCTGAAAAGGCAAATTCATACAGGAAACAGATGAGTGGTTGCCAAGGGCATGGGATCAAGAAAGACTGCAAAATGGTTGTGAGTTTTCTTTTGGGGGCTGAGACAGATGTTTTGGAATTACATAGAGAGATTATGCAATATTGCAATTGCACTAAAGACCACTGAATTGAACCCTTTAAAATGGGTTATCTTATGTGAATTTCATATCATTTTTTAAAAAGTAAAGAAAAGGGCTGGCGCTGCGGCTCAATAGGCCAATCCTCCCTAGCGGCCCCGGCACACCGGGTTCTAGTCCCAGTCGGGGCGCTGCATTCTGTCCCAGTTGCCCCTCTTCCAGGCCAGCTCTCTGCTGTGGCCCAGGAGTGCAGTGGAGGATGGCCCAAGTGCTTGGGCCCTGCACCCCATGGGAGACCAGGAGAAGCACCTGGCTCCTGCCTTTGGATCAGCGCTGTGCGCCTGCTGCAGGGCGCTGGCCGCGGCGGCCATTGGAGGGTGAACCAACGGCAAAGGAAGACCTTTCTCTCTGTCTCTCTCTCTCACTGTCCACTCTGCCTGTCAAAAAAATAAATAAATAAATAAAAATAAAAAGTAAAGAAAAATAAAAGCAACATTCCTACTAGAATAGCACAAGATCTGAAAACTTTTTTCTTTCTTCAGAACTCCTTTCAGAATCAGTCCTCATACATTTATGAAGACAAACTCTAATCATTACAGCCAGGTGCAGGATCACTTCTAGACTACCCTTGACATTTCTGATCTCTGAATCAGGTAAGGAAATCCTAAACTACCTTGAGAATCTGCATTCTCTTAGATAAACCTCCCAGAATCCTTCATTTTTGTCTATTGCCCAAGTCTTCCTAATGCTAAACCACCACCGTACTGTAAAAAAATAAGAATGATCTACCTAACGACTTCATTCTGGCCTCCCCATCTAAGCCTCTAGTATTAAAGCAGAAGCCCAAATGAAAGCACTCATTGTGGGTCATCTCCACACACATCCGTCTCTCACACATCCGCTGCTGCCACAGAGTCCTTCCACAGTCTCGCCAGGCAAGCTTCAACATCTTTCATTCCTAGAGCCAAACGTACGCATCTAGACGATGTGGTTTATGGCTGTCTTCACAAGCATTAATTCTTTTTGAGACTAAACACATTTATCAGTATTATTGAAAACCTGCTTGGCTCAAGTTAATTTCAGACCCTCCTCTATGTCTTCCTTTCCTTGAGCTTGTATTAATGTATGTTGGAGATATTCATCCCTGTCCTTGCCATCTTCCCTTTCAGAGAAATATTTAATAAGCTTAAAGGTGTCACTCCAAGCCACAGCCACTCCAAGCCACAGCACTATGTCTGTGTCTTAATGTTTGGTTTCTAAGAAGGAAAGGGGAAAAATGCTATCAATAGGCAGCGCCCAAGTTTTAAACTTAGTAAAGGAAATTACTAAAATGTAACACTGGAAGTTATTCTGAATATGTAAAAACTTTGGTTCAGAAATCTAGGACTAATATTTTGCAAAGTAAGTGAGTAGAAAGGTCTGTGCATCATTCAATCTCTGAAGAATAAATATCACCCTCTTACAGAGGCCTTTAACGTGCCGACATTCCGGCAAGACTAGGAAAATGGGGAAAGTCTAACTGAATTGCGAAACTCTTTCACCTTTCCATTTTCACTTTTTAAAGACTTCTTCCCTAAGCCAATTACACATTCAATTCCCAAAATTCATACAGAAACACTTGCTTCTGTAGTAATCACTAGCATTGCTGTGATGATAGAGCAGTTTTATGATTGTTTATTTGATAGAAAAGAAAATATAAATGTTCCCGCTCTTGGGGATAATTCATTTGTTGCAGCAGTTACAAGATGTTGCTTGACAATCACATCCCATAGCAGAGTACCTCAAATACAAGCTCTGCTTCCAATTGCAGCTTCCTGCTAACATATGCCCTGGGAGGTAGTAGTGCCCTGTAAATAATGTGGAAAATCGGATTGAGTTCCAGGCCCTGTCTTTGGCCTGATGCAGCCCTAGCTAGTGAATGCCTTTGGGGAGTGAGACAGTAGATTGGATCTCTCTCTCTCTCTTTCTCACTCTCTCTCTCCCTTCCCCTCTCCCACCCCCACCCCCCACTTCAAATTAAAGATCTTCTGATCTTCATGCTTTCAAACGCATCTTGATCTTTCTCAGGTGACATGTTAGATCTCTTTCTCCAAACTGTGAGGGGCCTAGCAAGGTCCCAGAAATCAATATTAGGAAAAAAAGTGACATGAATTTTAAGTATTTTTTAAAGATTTATTTGTTTTAATTCAAAGTCAGAGTTACGGAGAGGGAAAGTCAAAGGCAGAAAGAGAGAGAGAGAGAGAGAGAGAGAGAGAGAGAGAGAGAGGTCTTGTATATGTTGGTTCACTCCCCAGATGGCCACAACAGCCAGGGCTGGGCCAGGCCTTAGCCAGCAGCCAAGAGCTTCATCCAGGTCTCCACATGGGTGCAGGGGCCCAAGGACTTGGGTCATCCTCTGCAGCCTTCCCAGTTCATTAACAGGGGGCTGGATCAGAAATGGAGCTTGTGGAACTCAAATCATGGTGTATATGGGATACCAGTGCTGCAAGTGGTAGCTTTATTTGCTCATCACAGTGTTGGCCCCAAATTTTAAGTATTTTGTATGAAAGTAAAACAATTTCATTCTGTTTTTCCAAACATTTTGAACTATTCTCATATTAGTAGTTTTTATAGCTATGTCTATTTATCTTTGTAAAATTTTAAGTGTATATAAAATGGATATTTCATCTGTAATAATTTTAAATTCAAGGGGAAAGATTTTTATGAACTAATGCATAGAAAACATTACACGTGACATACTGGAGATTAAACTGTAAATAAATTTGCCAGTCGTTTAAATGAATCTAGTGAGCAATAAGCTATACACAAGGACTTAACACAGAACAGCAGTGTTTCCCAAGTGTTTCCAACCATAACACTCACCTGGAAACACCCTGAAATTTGACATTTATCTCTAAGTATGGAAATCTCAAAAGACTACGTAAGAGAGGTGACATTTGAGTTCAGTCTTTGTAGGATTTCAATAGCAGAACTTACATGAGCAGAGGCAAAGTATCAAAAATACATATTATATTGCAGAATGGAAATTATTTTAGCAGAACTAACATTTACAATCTGTGTAAGGAGGGATAAGGGTCTATTAAAGGGAGGCTTTGGATATTATGCTAAAACATTTAAAATGAATTCAATGCATAATGAAGAACAATGATAAGCTCTTTTTTAGAAGCTGAACCAATTGATTAAATCTAGAGTTCTCTATGTCATTTTCATTGATTCCAAAGTGAATTAAAAGTGACCACTTATTTTCATCATAACCAAAACAATGATTTTTAAACAAAAGAAGAAAAATGACTTATGCTATTGCCTATGCATGTGACCAAATCATTTTGTACAAACACAAAACTATGTGTGTATAAACAGTTGATAAATATTATATATTATATATACTTGCCTATAGAAATCTGTCGGTGTTTATTTGTCTTTCCTGGCTGACATAAACTAAATTTTTCACATTAATTTTTATATACCACCTAATTTATGGGGTATTTATTTCATTGTACTTTCGCATGTGAGTGCAGTGATTTCTTCAGCCTCCAGCTTAGAAATCTTAAAATGTTAAAATGAAATAAAGTACTGAGATTTTCACATTTATTTTTCCCCATATTGTGGGTTCCAAGGAGTTTCAGTAATAGAAAAAGAAACCTTACTGTGCAAACCATCCACATATTTATCGATTCCCATTCCAGAATAGGCACGGAGGTTAGTAAGGCTCTAGTTCTGCCAGTGAAGAACCTGAACTCCAAGAGAGGGAGACACAGCCACTAATAAATGAGCAATGAATTGCTTCAGGATCTACATTGGAGAGAGGAATTGTAAAGAAGGTGTATGTGTTCAATAGTACATGAAGTTTGGGAAGGAAAAACAAATGAGTGGAAAGAGCAGACTAGAAGCAAGACAAGGTTCAGAGCAAGTGACCCTTGAGTCTTTAAAGATGATTGTGCATTCACAAGAAAGAAGGATGTAGATAATTCAACATAAGCGAAGGAACAACAATCTTCACTTAAGATAGCAATTAATTTGCTCCTATCTTAACTAGCTATCCTGGACAGCAGACTTCAGGAGAAGCAGTAATCATTAGTCAACATATAGTCTTTGCTTCTGCTCACCCATGAGTATTCAAACCACATTTGTCTTGTTGCATGAACCATTACCTAGATAATATTTGCATGTCCATTTGAAATGCCCACTCTGGGTGCCCAAAGTGAATTTCACATTTATAATCATGTGGCTCATATTTTAAAATAATTTTTAAGTTATTTTCTAGAGTCTGACACTGTGGCATAGCAGGTAAAGACACCACCTGCAGCACTAGTATATCATATAGACAACAATTCTAGTTCCAACTGCTCCACTTCCAATCCAGTTCCCTGGTAATGCACCTGGGACGACAGAGGAAGATGGCCCAAGTATGTGGGCCCCTGCACCCATGTGGAGCTCCTGGCTCCAGGCTTCAGTCTGGTCCAACCCTTGGCATTGCAGTCATTTGGGGAGTGAAGCAGCAGATGGAAGATCTCTCTCTCTCTCTCTCTCTCTCTCTCTCTCCATCTATTTCTCTGTAACTGTGCCTTTCAAGTAAATAAAATAAGTCTTTTTTAAAAAGTTACTTTCTAAACATAGTGAGATTGACAAAACCATTTTTGTACAGTGGTATAGTCAACAAAACAGCTTTATAATATATAATGACAAAAAGTGAAGTAAAATATAAAAAAGTGCTAGATACACTTTGAGGTTAAGTGAACTTAACCTCAAAGAAGCATCATATGCTATAAAGTATTGTTTTTTTTAATATGCCAATATTGATAATAGAAGATTCTACAATGTGTCCCATATTTCATGCAAAGTAGCATGACCAAACTATATTTCAGGAAATTTAATCTGGCCTGGGATAGAGGAAATGATGGTAGCTAGTTGGGGAATCATGGCTGATTTCTTAGTGATGTTTTCAAGAACTTCCAGTCCAGCTCTCTGCTGTGGCCTGGGAAGGCGGTGGGGGATGGCCTAGGTGCTTGGGCCCTGACCCCCGCAGGAGACCAGGAGGAATCACCTGGCTACTGGCTTCTAATTGGTGCGGTGCGCCAGCCATGGCAGCCATTTGGGGGCTGAACCAATGGAAGGAAGACCTTTCTCTCTGTCTCTCTCTCTCTCTCTCTCATTGTCTAACTCTGCCTGTCAAAAAAAATAAAAATAATAAAAATAATTTAAAAAAGAAACCCTGATAATAGAACAACAAGGGGAAAGGTGGGGTGAGAGGGATGCAAGAAACCCTGTAGGAAGTGTTCCAAAGGCACCCACATGATATGATATGCAGAGACAGAAAATAAGTCAAATATGATTCTGAGATTTGATATCTGAGCAATGGAAATGCTTGGAGTGCCATTTGCATTAGACATAAGGAAAGGAGCCAGGTTGGAGGGGTGGTGATCTGTTTCTTTTTGACTGTAAGATACAGAAGCAAGTAATTGTGGTGGTTGTTCTGTTTCATTGAGCCAAAGTGACTGCTATCACTCAGGGCATTATTGTAACTAGCAAGAACACAGAACCTTGTGTTGGAAACATCAAATGCTATTTGATCAGCATAGCTGGTGACATGAGAATCATATCCCTGCCTATAAGACTCTAAGAGTTTTGAAGGCAGATGGCAATAGTATACCAAGTAGCATTAACTGTGCAATTGACTCCAAAGTGGAACTTTAAATCCTTGTAGAGCTAGATAAGACTGTGGAAACCAGGGAGATTTATTTGCTTCAGTGACTTCATCTCTCCTGGACTTCTTTCTGATGGCTTCTTGGCTTAGGGTTTGGGGATATTGATTGGGAGGGGGGTGTCTAGAATGTGTGTGTGTGTATGCAAATATTTGAGTTTCTTGTGGGCATATTTGTATGCCTAGGGAACTTAATTCAAAATAAGCGGAATTTTTCAACCTTAACTATCTCTAATATGATGAAAGAAGTGATATTGAGCATTCTCTTCAACTATCTCAGTGAGATACAGGAACTGACTCATTCTTACAGCCATCACAGAGTATCACCTCCATTGTAAAAAAGGAGAAAATCAAGGCACAAAGAAGTTAAGTACATTAACTGAAATTGTAGAGCTGGAGGCAGAATTAAGACTTCAGATGAGACAGTCTGGTAGTAGGGCCCAGTCACATCACTATTATATCACATTGCTTCTTGATAGAATCTCTTTTAATCAATTTCAGTGTAAGTAACTAGCCAGAGAGAACCAATGCTCTCCACACCCTCCATGAAAACTCATGACATAGCAAATGCACTTCATCCTCACTGTAAGGCATAATTATGTATCACTACTCACGGTACACTCTGTAATGCATTCTTATAGGACTGTTTTCTTCATGGCCTTGCACTAATCCAATTCTTCCCCCTTTTTTCTTTCAGTTTTCAAAAATACCTGCAGTTTTCTAGGAATACTAATTTCCAAATATGGGAGTGGGGAACTGGCTGGAACAGCCCAGGTTCTTTTCCAGTCCACCACCCCAAGAATACAAAGTCCTTCAAAGATTTAGCCCATTATGTCTTATCATCCTAAGGCATAAACCCTAGAGTGATCTGCTCTCCAAGGTCCTTCAACTATGGTCCAAGTGAAGCATCAGTAGTCAAGATTCTATCTACTCTGGGCAGGTTTCCTGAGCCTTGGGAGTCAGCTCTCGTTGAATCCTAAGCCTCTGTCACTGCATGGTCTACTCAAAAGAAATTCCATTTCATGTAATTTGTGTACATGACTCTTCTGTCTTACTGAAAACTTCTATTTGTACCATAAATTAATTGCTTGCCAAGAAACACTTGTGTTTTCCTCCAAATCTATTTAGGCCAGTTGAACTTATTATAATTACAGAATGTAATTAAATATTACAGTAACCAGTGTATAACATGAGTGCAAAAAGAAACTTAGTAAAAATAGAAAGAATTACTGATGGTAATATGGAACCAGGAAGAGGGTGTGGTAAGTTCCAGAGAGAGAGGACTTTCAGATGTCAGTAGAACTTCAAAATTGTGATGTTCGTTAAGTGTCTAGAGTGGCAGTCATTGCAGTGTTCAGCTCTTCCTGGGAAAGAGATGCTACTGGTTGATGGCCCAAGTGTTTGAGTCCTTGCCAGCTACATGGGAGACAGAGTTCCAAGCTCCTAACCTCAGCCTTGCACAGTGCTGGCTGTTGTAGTCATTTGGGGAGTAAACCAGCAAATAGGAGATTTCTCTCTCTCCCTCTTCCTCCCCCTCCCCTTCTCCCTCTCAATCTCCCTCTCCCTCTGTATTTTTCCCTGTCTCTCTGCTGTTCAGATGAATTAAATAAACAAATCCTTTTAAAAGTGAGAGAAGCTGCTGGAAGCATGGGAGCTGAGAGCCTGACCAGTAACTGACCATGATGAAGAAGTAGAACCAGCAGGCCATCTTTGCAGCCCACCAATGACCTGGGTAACACTTGGGCTCAGATGTCTAATTTTTTGAGGACACAAACTGAAGATGTGCATTCAAAGTGCATGATCTGGGCTACCAACCTGGGATTTTTTGGCAAGTAGATGGTAATCTGAGAGCAGTTGATCACATTTCACAAGATTTTGTGGAATGAAAAGGACAAACACTTGTGGTACAGACATGGAGAACATTAACAGGTAAGAGAAAAAAAAGGAGAACTCCAGAGGAAAATTGAGGACTGGGAAGAGAAGTAAGAAGAAAAACCAGGAGGCTCAGTATTATGAGAGCCAATGGTAGAGCTACATTTTCAGAAAAGTCTATTCAGTCTAGCAATAGAGATTCTATGTATACTTGGCAAAAGTAGTTATATTGGTCTAGTGATAGAGAAGCTAAATCTCAGAGACTTAAGGAAGTTAATTGGAAGGGATGAAATGGAAATGCTAAGATAGGAAAATGGCTCAACAATGAACAGAAAGAAAAACCTAAGGGGATGCCAGTGCTGTGCCGCAGTGGGTTAAGCCAATGCTTGTGATTCAGACATCCCATAATGGTGTACCAGTTAGAGTTCTGGCAGCACCATTTCCAATCCAGCTCCCTTCTAATGCTCCTGAGCACTGGAAGATGCTCCACATATCTAAGTCTCTAAATCCCATGTGGGAGACCTGGATAAAGTTTCTAGGTCCTGGCTTTGACCTGGCCAAGCCCTTGTTATTGTGGCCATTTAGGGTGTAGACCAATATTTGAAAGTTCTCCTTCTGTTTTTCTCTCACCCACCCTACTGTCTGTCATTCTGTCTTTCAAATTAATAAAAAAAATCTTCAAAAAAAAGATACAGAGAAGTAGAAGTTGATTTGGATGAGAAACAATGTGGTGTGCACACATGTGCATGTATGTGTGTTGAAGATGGGAAATGTGAGCATGCCACATTACCATGACCATTTGCCTAAAATATTAGAATATGCAATTTAAAAGTATTTTTACCCAATTCTTCACCCTTATTCAGTTTCATTCAACCTGTACTTTCCTGCCAGAACATTCTGCCAGGAGCACAGTCAACCTCTCTCCCGAAATACTTCAGATGCTTCTCTTTTCCTAGAGAAACATCTCCACACTTCTGGCCATGGCATTTTCAAATGAGCCTCCTTTCCTTCATGAATCATGAATGCTCTGTTTACATCCAGTCGGATTCATCCAGTCTTTCCCAGGCCCTAAATATTGCCTGCCTCCACCTTTGTCCCAGCTATGCCATCTGCCTGAAATATCCCATCTCTCAGTTGTTTCTTTCAGGAGGCAGATCTCAAACACCTACCTAAGATAACACCACTCATTGATGATCGTATCAGAAAGTTGTCCTCTTTTCCATTCTCTTCTCCTCACACACTAAGCCTCCTTGACAAATGACCAAATGACCATTCTTTGCCATATAGTTATTCTCTAAATATCTTATTTCCCTTATTAAATGATAAGTTCTAGCCAAAAAAAGAACAAGTTCTTTGTCTTTGTGTTACAGAACCCCCCAAACTTATGTCTGCTTGCTTGATATGCAGTGAGTCAATCACTGACAGTAGGGTGGTGGAAGAAAGTAGATATCTATTACAAAGCACAGAGCAAGGGAAAGCTTTTGTGTAATTCCTATACTTCCCAAGGGAATAAAGGTAAGGAATCTTACAGACTGAAGTTGAAGTGAAAAGGTGCATGTTTAGCTCATGTGCAAGTTGTTGGCCTCAGTGCTCCTCGTTTTCCTTTGATTGGTCAATGATAGGATGGACATTGTGTTCTTTGGGGAATTTTGATGATGGCAGAGTGGGCTCCAGTCAGTCTGGGGATGTTGTGCAGGTGTCTGTTATATTGTTCAGAGATTGATATGCTAGTGGAAAAAAAAACCTCAAGACAGCAGGGCCTAACATCAGGACATTATCTGTAGAGCAGAAAAATGAATCCCTGAGTCTTGTGACCTGGTTCCCCGTGAGGCTGGTTGGACCTAATACACCACCCTCATAATTCAGTGAGACAGTCTTTAGAAATAGGATTACTTGCAATTATCAAACAGGGAAAAACATCCTAACCTAAGGGAGAAAGCCTGAGAGTAGGGCATAAGAATGCCTTCAGCAAAGACAGTTTAATTTCTATGACAGCACTAGGAATGGTGTCCCATCTACTGCAGAAGGTCGTAAGTGTTCATCAAATCAAATTGAATTCAAATTAAAATCAATACATATTTGGTAAGTATACTTATGGTCAAAATGTTACTAGATTAGGCTGGGAGGAGTAAACATACATGCAACAGTCCAAAGACTTACTGAGGAGAAAAGAAAAGAATCTAATCATAGACATTATAAGACAGCTGATTTCTGTGCATTTTGAATTTGTTACCAATGGTCTGAGTCCTAGATTTTTAGGAATCCAAAGATTTAATAATAATATAGAGACAGACAAAGCAATCAATAGGAAAATATATAGAAAAATTATAATTCTACATAACACAGTAGTGATTTTGTATAATTTTTAAAATTTATTTGAGACAGAGAAAAATGGTGTGTGTGTGTGTAAAAGAGTATGTGTGTATGTGTGTGTGTATGTGTGTGTGAGAGAGAAGAGAGAGGAAGAGAGAGGAAGAGGGAGAAAGAGAATGATCCCATCCATTGGTTCACTCTCCAAATGCCTGCAACAGCCTGGGCTGGTTTGCAGCAGGAGCTGAGAGTTCAGTTCAGATATTTCATGGATGGCAGGGTCCCAGTCATTTTGGCCATCACTACAGCCTTCTAGGATCCAAACTGATGAAAAGCTGGAGTCAGAACTTGGAGTTCAATCCAGACACTCCAATACATGATATGGGCATCAAACCACTAGGCTAAACATTCCCTCCCACACAATAGAGATTTTATCCCACACAATAGAGATTTTATAGATTTTCAGATCCATGTGACATATGCTTCAGGGTTTTCATCTGTGAAAAAGGTATGTTAGAAGTATCCCTGAGATGGGAGAGGGAATGGAGATGGGGTGGTTGCAGGTGGGAGGGAGGTTATAGGGGAGAAAAAGCCGCTATAATCCAAAAGTTGTACTTTGGAAATTTATGTTTATTAAAAAAAGTTTTTAAAAAGTAAATAAAAGAAAAAAAGAAGAATCCCAGAAATCTAATTCTTTTGGAGCAAGTACAAATATATACTAAGAATATCCAAAAAAATCATGGAAAATGAATATTGTGAAAAAGTGTATAGATTTTAAAAACATTTTGCTACAAAATAAGTGTATCTGTTTTCTAACTTTCTATTACTTTGTGAAGTACATTCCTTTCAAAATAAGGCATTCACTGCAGGACTCAGTGTTTCTTCTTCTGTCATGACAATATGCTGGGGGAATGCATTTACCCTTATTTGCTCCATTCACAAGTAGGAATTATATTTTAGTCACAGGAATGTTGAAATATTAAAGGGCTTAAAATGAAAAGCCCTTGTTGTCATCACCTGTGCTGCCTCTATCAACAATGTGAAATATTCGTAGAATGTGTGTGTGCCTGTGTGTGTGCGGCCTAGACACTTGGACTCTGTTGTGATGTTTCTGTGGAAAACAAAGAATTGACAAAATACAAGAGCCCACAATAAGAACTAAAGATGTAAAGCAAGTTTCAGTTATCACCTATACAAAGAGTTAATTCTCATATAGATCATCACCTTTGAAGTGAGCAAAAATAGTGGGTGCAAAACCCAAGAAGAGATCTTAGAAATTTCTCTGGTTGCTTCATAGCTGCCATTCCTGAGCAAAATAAGGGACTTTTCTTCTAAACAGGCAACTTACGTGTTACATGATGAAAAATCTAAATCGTTTCAGATTCACATTGAGGTGGTACTGACTGTGTTGGAAACCAGGACAATCATCAGATTGTTTCATGTGTAATCAGAAAACAATGAAAATACTGAAGTAGTTAAAAGTATGGATGCTAAAAAAAAAAAAAAAAAAAAAGAAACTCTTACTCTTAGGTGAAATTAGAATAAAAGACACTTCCTCTTCATACCAATGCAAATTCGCTCTGTAGAGAGGCTATAGAGCCCAATGGCTGAGGGCTTATTTTAAAGAAATAACAGGATCTTCAGCAGAGAATGATCCAAACCACAGAGAGAAATGAGAATCTGTCTTTTTGTAAGGATGGGGAGTAGCTCATAGATATTCTAATACTATGACTTACCTCTGACACTAAGGATAGCAGCTTCTTGGTAAGCCACATTACATTTATAAGGATATAAAAATGTGTTGTCTTTTTATTCCAAGTTTCCAAACAGTGGACTGAATCACACTTTGAAATGTTTCCTGTCTCACCAAACACACACAAGAAATCTCAATAGGCTCCTAATGAAGAAGTAAAGGGAAGGATTTTGTGGTCAGAGAGTACAGTAGCTATTTTAAAGAATTACAAAATAGGACTCAGAAAGTTCACAGTGATTTTTGGATGGGAAATTCTGTTCCACCCATTCTGTCACATAAAAATATCTACACCACAGTATTATAATACACCAAGCTAGGAAAAATCAGGCATATTCTTTTAGAAAATATTCATGTGCTTGCAGGATATAATTTTCCACTTTTCCTGAAGTCAATAAGGAAAAAGAGACTATTGCTGGATTTTTCTTTTTTAATGTTGAGCAAATAATTTGTTTGACAAGAACTGGAATGATCAATATAGTCTTCCTTCATCTCTCTGAGTTGCATCTGATGCAGACAAAGGGAATTTCTCTTGATAATTTCTTTCTTTAAAGTCCAGGGGATTTTTTCTTAATTTTCACATTTCATAACAAGATATAAATAAATATCCATTAAAATTGGGTTTGGAGGATCCATATTCTAAAATGGTATTCACAGAGCTATTTCATCCTTACAACTTTTATTTTTAGTTCCTAAGTATTCTTCGCATTTTCTACAGTGGGATATTTAAAAACAAAATTAGCAAGTATATTATTATTGAGATATAGCAGTACCAGGAGTATGATACTTTATAAACTGAAGACCAACAGAAGGAATCAATTTAGATGAGAGAATTTTCTTTAAATGAATGAATAAGGGTGATTGAAAGTACTTTATAAATTGAAGACATGGTGAACATTTTTGCTCTCATATTCTGTTTTAGTAATGGGATAAACTTGGAATATCATAGCTACCATGCAAAGTTAGTTTTTTTGTTTTTGTTTTTTTTTGTTTGTTTGTTTATGTCTCCTCAGAGTTTAAAAAGTGAGATTTCTCTAAGCCTCAAAGCTCTTTTCTAAATGATGGAATCCTATAGAGAGAGTTTTGTGTGAGAAAACCGTGGAGGAGAAAACGGAGATGAAAATGATGAATTATTAGTATTTAATGCACTTTTTTAAAAGTTGGCAGAAGCCTGTGAGCCTTTTGGGAGAATTTGTAAAGGAAGTGTTGTAGAAATTCAGTTTCACAGGAAATACTCATAGAGCATATGTATGTAAAGGAAAGTTTTTCTGAAAGGTCAGTTTTTTGAAAGTCAGGTACAGTAGGGCTGACTGGGAACTTTCGTTTTTGTGACAGGAGCTATGTCCTCCATGGAGCACAGCTGTGCCGTGTCTGTCTCTGGAGTGGGACTGTCAAATGCTGCTCACTCTTCTCAGCATTAGCAATCCAATGCAAGTTCCTTGTTTTGTTCTCGATTCTCAGAATCTCAGGGCTGATTCCAGAAGGACCTGTGATCTTTTGGAAAATGAAACTGCATGAACTATGGAGAATCCACAAAATGTGCTACATGTGTAAAGTTACTCAGTTTTAACTAATAATCAACCAATACTGAACTCTGAAAACAAGGAGGGTTTTTTGGAAGTGGGGTTATTTTGTTTTTTTCTCTTAAGAGAAACAAGGAATAAAGATGACTGCATGGAGCCAACGCTGTGTCATAGCGGGTCAACTCCCTGGCTGAAATGCTGGCATCCCATATGGGTGCCGGTTGGCGACCCGGCTGCTCCTCTTCCAATCAGCTCTCTGCTATGTCCTGGGAAAGCAGTAAAAGATGGCCCATGTCCTTGGGCCCCTGCACCCATGTGGGAGACCCAGAATAAGCTCTTGCCTCCTGGCTTCGGATCAGCACAGCTCTGGCCATTGTGGCCATCTGGGGAGTGAACCAGCAGATGGAAGACCTCTCTCTCTGTCTCTACCTCTCTCTGTAACTCTGTCTTTCAAATAAATAAAATAAATCTTTAAAAAAAGATGACTGCATGATAAAGCTTGAGGTGTATCAACCACATCCTGCTGTGTGCCCAGCTTCAGACGGTGGCTGGGCAGGCCCTCTTCCCCTTCCTCCCTGCCTTTCGCACTCCTGCCTTCCTTCCTGTCTTCAATCTTTCTGTCCACCTCTTCCCCTTCCTGTCTTCTTTTCTCTTTCTCTGCCTTTCATTCCTTCCTTCCTGGTTTCCCTTTGTGCTTCCTCCTTTCCTCTTTCCATCATTTCCTACTTTTCCTTCCTTTCTTTCACTCCATTCCCTTTCTCTAAAAATTTTGCTGCTAATGTACTTTTTTTAAAAAATAAAAAGGATTCTATTATGGGAAATAGAAAATAATACAGAGCCTGGACTGCAGCTGGGGTGGAGGTTCAGTATCCTGAGCACCTTCTCCTCTTCATTACCCCTACAAACAACTGCTATAAATCATACAAGAAAAAATGTGGGGCCAGCGCTGTGGTGTAGCGGGTAAAGCTGCTGTCTGCAGTGCCAGCATCCCATAAGGGCACTGGTTCTAGTCCCGGCTGCTCCACTTCCTATCCAGCTCTCTGCTATGGCCTGGGAAAGCAGTGGAAGATGACCCAAGTCCTTGGGCCCCTGTACCCACATGGGAGACCCGAAGAAGCTCCTGGCTCCTGGCTTTGGATCAGAGCAGCTCCAGCTGTTGTGGCCAATTGGGGAGTGAACCATTGGATGGAAGACCTCTCTCTCTCTCTCTCTTTCTCTCTGCCTCTCCTATTCTCTTTGTAGCTCTGACTTTCAAATAAATAAATATTTTTTTTAAAAAGGATAAAATGTAAGCATAGAGTTTAATCAAAGGAGTAAAACCAACACACATGAAACAATCATACAATTCCAGCGTTTGATAAGTGCTACCTTAGATCATGCAGGCTGTGCCATTTATAAAATATGTGATTGCCCCTCACCACAAAAACAAGAGCAGAAAATGCTTTTTTGCTTTATCAACATCAAGATAAATTTAATGTGCTATATTCTTCTAGAATGACAGACATTTTTAAAAATTGAAGGTGTGAGTTTTTAAGAGAACCTTTGAAATATGAGAGAACTGAAATAAGGAATCAATAGGATCTTACTGATGATAAAATAGTCAAGTCATAAATTTTACCATGTACTTAGAAAATAAATATAACATATGGCCCCAGATAGCTGAACATGGTGAAGAGCTCTCTAAGGGATAAGGGGGATAAAAGATACTTGATACTTAGAAAATTTTGGGCTGCACACCATCTTTTACTTTATTCCAAAGAATGCTCAATTCCACATTATTGCTCAACAAAGAAAATACATTACACATGCTTGATCAATTAAATAGCTCTTAGATATCTGAACACTAGTGGACAACTATCGTCACTGCATTATGCATTTTTATCTGCTGTGGACATGATCGATTGTATATATTTTTAGAAAGTCAAAAGGAAAAATAATTTCTAAATGTTTTGTGCCTATCATTTAACACGAATGTCCTGAATATGTAATAAATACCCATTGTTCTTTGTCATTGACCATATAACCAGAAAAGCAGATGAAGGTGCAGAAATGCCACACAGCCAATAGAAATGTTTCTTCTCATCTCTTGATACTGAGTCTGATTATATTATTTTGTCTTGATAAATAATCCACTTATCCACTAGTTTGTTCTTAGGCCAAATGTGAGATGATTTAGAAGGAGCTCTGCAGGGAAGGCTTAAGCAATGTGGATATAGTTTTTTCTCTCATCATTAATTGGAATAAAAATTGACAGGCTTTTCTGTCCCTTCTTCTACTATGAAAGCAGACATAAATTGAAAATGTTTTAGTATGGAATTGAAACTAATTGGTACAGTCTTGAAGTTTACTACTATAGAAATATCACAGGTTCCTGGTTGACGACACTGGAGAGAGTATTTACCCAGGGATGTTGACTGGCTAACTTTTGCAAAGCAACATCAGAAAGGAGAAATCTTAGATCAACATGAAGTTTTTCTTCTAAACAAATGATCAGCATAAAAGAGTAACTGAAAATTTCTTGGATCCTATAATATTGCCAGTCAAATGCCCAGGCCCAAAGGAAAAAAAAATAAATCCAACTAGAGCAATGTTATAAAAAGTACTCATTGGGGCCAGCGCTGTGGCACAGTAAGTTAATCCTCCGCCTGCAGCGCTGGCATCCCATATGGGTGCCAGTTCTAGTCCCTACTGCCCCTCTTCCAATCCAGCTCTCTGCTGTGGCCTGGGAAAGCAGTGGAAGATGGCCTGAGTGCTTGGACCTCTGCACCCACGTGGGAGACTGAGAAGAGGCACCTGGCTCCTGGCTTCAGATCAGCACAGCTCCAGTCATTGCGGCCATTTGGAGAATGAACCAACTGAAGGAGGACCTTTCTCTCTGTCTCTCCCTCTCACTGTCTGTAACTCTACCTCTCAAATAAATAAGTAAAATCTTTAAAAAAATTATTCATTATGCTGTTTAAACTGTATATTTAATTTTTTTTAAAAAGTATGTTATTGCAAAAATTAAAGGAAAAAAAGGAAAGAAGGAGGAGGGTTTGAGGTAGGAAGGAAGGCAGGCTGGTTATCTTCATAGAATTGTATTCAGGAAATACATGGAACCAGTTATTATCTTTATATTAATAAAAATTTTTTAAAAGTAATCAGTCCAAAAATACTTGTGCTGTGCTACAGATTTGGTACTCTCTTCTATCTGAGTACTTTGTAATTATTTTTTCCCTCCGCCCCTCTTTGGTACTTCATTATATGTGTGATTTGTTTCTTTCTACTCTTCTTTGCCTAGCTGATACTGATCAACTTTAAAGTGATGGGGAGGCAAAAACCTTTCTAGAGAGAATTTTCTTGCCTCAACCCCAGCATATAAGTTTCAGTGCGAAGAATCTTTTTTTTTTTTTTTTTTTGGTAAAACTTTAGAGTTTACTTCCATCTAAACCTTTACCAATCTTCTCTGTAGACCTGATGATCTTTGCATTCCTAACATATTTTGAGTTTGAAGAAGGCAGAACTGAATCTTTTTCTTTTGTGTTTCATATGTTTTTATTCAGTGCCTATAACATTGAAGAGTATCTGACAAATGGAATTGCCAACAAAAACTATTAAATGTGATAATGAATGTTGTTTACTTTGAAGCATATATAGTTCATAATAAAACTACAGTAGACACAAATTTCATCACATAACATCATGGAAGTATACAAAGAAAAACTATTATATTAAAGAAGAGAATTCCTGAAATACAAATGTAGGGGAGGCTTTGAGATGTCATTCTGTATCTGAAAGATTGATGATTGTGTCATTAGTATCCCACATTAATTTCCCAATCCCACGCTAAGTTCTTTCTATGAATTATGTTATTTACTACTCAAAAAAACTGGTAAGAGATGTGATAATTAACATCATTTTTCAATGGAGGGAAATGATATTTAGAGAGTTTAAATAATTTCCTCAAATGGTTAAAATAAATGGTAAAGATGAGATTAAAAGTCATGCAAAATGATTCATAACTAACATTATGTAAACTTTCTAAATCTAAGGGAGTGGTTAAGTTTTGCAAACTAAATTTATATTTTCTGATCTCTTTTGTTTTAACAAGCACTTTTTGGACTCCTTTATTTATTTATTTTTTAGATATTTTATTTATTTATTTGAAAGTCAGAGTATGAAAAAGGGTAAGACAGAGAATTAATGCTTTCGTCTGCTGGTTCATTCTAGATGTGGCTGAAACCAGGAGCCAGGAGCTTCTTCCAGGTCTCCCACCTGGGTGCCTTGGGTTCAAGCACCTGGGCCATCTTCCGCTGCTTTTTCCAGGCCTTTAGAAGGAGCTGGCTTGAGAGTGGAGCAGCCAGGACTGGAATTGGCACCCATATGAGATGCCAGTGTTGCAGGTGATAGCTTTACCTGCTATACCACATGCCAGCTTGCATTTTCTGAGCTTCTGAGACAGATTGGAAAATGATGATTTTAGAAATCTAACTTGCATAAATTGTTTTAATTACCATAGAATAATTCATAATATCCACTTATTATCCTTTAAATTTCTGTAGTGTTTTGGGTTGTATCTTCTTTCCCTTCTAAATTTTATTTGTACATCCTCCTTTTCTTTACTATGTCAGCATGAAATTTTCACTTCAGTTTGTCTTTTTTAGGAAACCGCTTTTGAATTTGTTAATTTTCTTTGTTCTCAACTTTATTAATTATTGTTATTTTTCCCATCTACAGGTTGTTAAAATCTTTGCTGATTTTTAGGATTCGTTTTTTCCAGCAACTGGAAGATGCTAAAATCCCTTGTTTTGATTGTGGACTTGTCTACTCCCTTAAGTAGTTCTGTGAAATTTTCTTTGATATATTTTGAACCATGTTATTGAGCCATATATATAATTCTTATTTGTATGTAGATATCTTTTCTCATAAACTGATGTCTTATTCTTTAGTAATGATTTTCATTTTGAAGCATTCTTGATATATAATACTCATATGGTGGTGCTGGCGCTGCAGTGTGGTGGGTTAGGATGCATATGGGTGGTGGTTCGAATCACAGCTGCTCTACTTCCGTATCCAACTCCCTGCTAGCGCACCTGGGAAAGCAAAAGAAGACGGCCGGATTTCTTCGGCCCCTGCGCCCATGTGGGAGACTGGATGAAGTTCCTGGCTCCTGACGTAGACCTGGCCCAGCGCTGGTTGTTGTGGCCATCTGGGGTGTGAACCAGCAGATGGAAGATCTCTCTCCTCTCTCTCTCTTTCTCTCTCTGTGTCTCTCCCCCTCTCACTGTGACTTTGACTTTCAGACAAATATAGAAATATTTTTAAAAAACTCATATTGTGCAACTGGTCCTCTTCCAATTAACATATTTTTAAAGACTTATTTATTAAAAAGGCAGAGTGATAGGGCAGGAGAGAGAGACAGAGACAGAGACAGAGAGAGAGATACATTCACTGGTTCACTCCCCAAATGGCCCCAGCAATCAGGAATGAGCCAGGCTGAAACCAGCACCCAGGAACCCAGGAATTCCATGCTGGTCTCCCAAATGGGTGACAAGTGCTCAAGAAATAGAGCCATCTTCCATTGTCTCCAAGGCACATTAGCAGGAAACTGAATCAGAAATGGAGCAGCCTGGACTTGAATTAGCACTTTGATATGGGATGTCAGTGTTAGGAGTAGCAGCTTCACTTTTGGAGTTACAACACTGCCCACATTCATATTCATGTAGTATATTCTTCCAGCGTTTTGTACAGTTTCTCTGTATGGCTCTGAATGTAATGTGTCTCCTGTTAGTAGGGTATGTATTGTTAGATTTTTAAAAATATTTAGTCTTTGTGCCTCTATTTTGATTAATTAACTCATTTATATGTATTTTATAATATTCTCTTCAATCCTTTTCATAAAACGCTATATATTTCCTCCTAATAGAATCATTTATTAATGAGTTTCCCAGAGGTTAAATCTAATGCAACTTTCAGAATTATAAAATGTTCTGTTTGGTTGGACTGACATGGTGAGGTACATAGTATCTTTCCTTTTATTTTATTTTATTTTTTTATTTTTTTGACAGGCAGAGTGGACAGTGAGAGAGAGAGAGAGAGAGAGAGAGAGACAGAGAGAAAAGTCTTCCTTTGCCGTTTGTTCACCCTCCAATAGCCGCTGCGGCCTGCGCACCGCGCTGATCCAAAGCCAGGAGCCAGGTGCTTCTCCTGGTCTCCCAGGGGGTGCAGGCCCCAAGCACTTGGGCCATCCTCCACTGCACTGCCAGGCCATAGCAGAGAGCTGGCCTGGAAGAGGGGCAACCGGGACAGAATCCAGCTCCCCAACAGGGACTAGAACCTACTCCTAAGCATAATAAGTATAAGATAGTTTGAAAATGAGTGACATAGAAATGATTACAGTGCATACAGTATAATAATACCATAGAGCAATGTAACCAATTATCAATTGAACAGAGCAAAACAAAGGGATACTAGATGAAGTCTGCAATGTCACTACATCTGTTATCAGGAGTCAATAGCTATTTATTCATGGGATGAGAGTTTTGAAATCAATTTTCTATTCTTGTTTCTTGAATGACAGCATTTTGTCCTCTTGCCTTACTTCTTATTAGCATTGATTTATTTGGGCCTGCCAGAACCATGTAGTCTCACGTGGTGATATCCTATTTTAAAAATTTTAATTGAAGAATAACATACATACAGAAAAACACAGAAATCATAAAAGAAAAGCTTGGTTAATTTTCATAAAGTAAACACATCCATGTGTAACTTGTATGCATCTTCCTTAAGAGAGAACATTAGCAGCATTTTGGAAGATCTTCCCTTACCCAGTGTTTTATCTGAGTGACTGTGCCTTCACCTCAAACAAATCTTCATTCTTCTTGTAACAAAGGATGTAAAATTGTATTGATTAATTTGTGTTTATCGTACATTCACATGCAGCTGCAAGAAATAATACAGAATTGTGCACCTATACTCTAGTTTTGTCCAATAGTAAAATCTTACAAAACTATGAAAGCACACGACCAAGACATTGGCATGGATGTACTAAAGATACAGAATGTTTGCATAATCACAAAGGCTCCCCATGTGCCACGTTTTAACCAAAACTCCTTCTCTGCCTTCTCCACCCCAAACTTAACCTCTGGAAACTACTAGTTTGTTCTGGTGTTGTGTAATTTTGCAATCTCAGGAATGTTGTACAAATGGAATCATATAGTATTAAAACTTTGGAGACTGGCTATTACTCCAAATAATTCTTTGGATGCAGTTCATACAGGTATATGAACAATACATGTATTGTTACTTTGTTTCTTTTATTTCCATACATTATTGATGTACCATAGTTTACCTGAAATACTTAAGTATAATCTAAGCAAAATATACATAGGATGTTGAAATGCAATTACAAATGCCAAAGCATTTTTAATTTTGGTATCCACACCCATTGCCATTTTATAAAATATAATTGATTTTGGCTTTTAAAATATTTTCAGAATTATTGCTCTCTTTATTTATGATTTTAAAAATATATTTATTAAATATTTGTTGATCTATCAGTTTTAGACATTGTATGTTGTCCTTTTAAAAGGAATTTGAGAATTGGGCTTTTACCACCTTCCTTTTTCATCCTAATAGAGCTATACCACAATATTTTGCTAATCAATGTTCCAGACATTCACCATTATAACTAAGTAAATATAGCTTGTGTGCCAGGTGGTATACCCTAATTATGTTTCCTTGTACAACTTTTTTGTTCCTATGCAAGCAATATTTTTCTGATTTTTTATTAGCCTGGTTTCCCATGTGTCAGTCTCTCATGCCTCTTTCTTATACAACTAAACCCATCAAGCAAGCACTTTCTTGTTTCCTCTGAATACTTCATTTAACCTCCTATTCAATATGGGCATTGAAAACCCACTGCCTAGCTGTCATCGGGGACATCCACCCTGTTTCCTGGATCCTATTTTCTTCATGCTTCTTTCTTACTCCCATGGCTTCCTGACAACATATGCAAGGAAAGCACATTTTCTGAGAACTTTCAAGTGTCAGTAATTTTAGTCTACCCTAACTTGTGACAGTCAAAGCACACAATTATCCTTAGGACATTTTTTGTGGTTAGAATTTGGGAGGCATTCTTCTGGGAATCATAACTTCCATATTCCTGTATGAGTATTCATATTTTTCTTCTGACATTTTAAGTCTTCCCTTTTTCTCAATGGGTCTCTGAAATATCTGTGGCCATGCTTCACTGTAGTTATTTTCTATGTATTGGTCATAGTTCTTAGTAGTTTCCTTGAATTTAGAAACTCAGTCGCCTCATTTTGAGTCACATTTATTTATTTATTTATTTTTATTTTTATTTATTTTTTTGACAGGCAGAGTGGACAGTGAGAGAGAGACAGAGAGAAAGGTCTTCCTTTGCCATTGGTTCATCCTCCAATGGCCAGTGCGGCCGGCGCGCTGCACTGATCCGAAGGCAGGAGCCAGGTGCTTCTCCTGGTCTCCCATGGGATGCAGGGCCCAAGCACTTGGGCCATCCTCCACTGCACTCCTGGGCCATAGCGTAGAGCTGGCCTGGAAGAGGGGCAACCGGGACAGAATCCAGCACCCTGACCGGGACTAGAACCCGGTGTGCTGGCGCCGCAAGGTGGAAGATTAGCCTGTTGAGCCACAGTGCCGGCCTTGAGTCACATTTATAAAACAAAATAATTTCCTCATTTTTCCCTCTTTCACCATACCAAAAGTTTTACCTTATATTGTTCTTCTTGCAGCAAACCTATAAATTTCCAACATTTTCATGTATCTGTTTTTGTATATTTTTGTTCTACCTTTCGGGAGATTTTTAAAAGCTTATTTTCCAACTCTCCTACTGCAGTTTTATTTTAGCAGTTAATTTACAACTCTAGGAATTCTTTCCTATGCTTGCTGTTCAATTTTAATAATTGTCTATCTTTGTTTCAAATGTGCAGTACTTTGCTTGCTTCTAAGAGTTATAATTATAGGTCATTTCTTGAAGTTTTCTTCAGCTTCCTTTCTTGCCTCTGTTTCTCCCTGAGTGCTATTTTTCGTTTGTGTCTTTGAGTCTTGATCTTTCATGTGTATTGTTCAATTTCTGGTGATCTTCAACCTTCTGTTCATCTTCAAGAGTAAAGCCTTAAATATTTAGAGTCTGCTTGTGTGAATGGTGTATTTTAGTCCACGGTGTTTATGTGGTGAGGATTGTTTTGTGGAGTATTCTCAAATATGTGTATCCAGAGCTCTTTCCACTAGGATTCTTCAGCTTCTCCAGAGAAGAAACCAAAGGTCAAGGTTGGTTTCATAATTTTCAAGCTCCAATGCAAGCGGAAACTGTGGGGTCCCTTTTTTAAGAGTTATTGATATTAAAATAATAACTTTTAAATATTGTATTATTTATAACATGTAACAAAGGTAATTGTGATATATAAATAAACCTTAAAACTGCAATAAAGCTTATTTGTCTTATTTATTTGAAAAGCAAAGAGGCAGACAGAAACAGAGAGTGCTCAGTCATCCACTGGTTCACTCCCCAAACACTCACAAAAGCTAGGGCTGGGCCAGGCCAAATCCATGAGCCAGCAGCTCAATCTGTCTTTCACATTAGCAACAGTGACTCAGGTACTCAAGTTATCACTTGCTGCCTCCAAAGGGAGTGCATTAATGGGAAGTGGGAATCGACAGCAGAGCAAAGATTCAAACCCTGGAGCTCCCATATGGAATACGGGTATCCTAAACCACATCTTAATGACTGTACCAAACACCCACTTCTTAAGTTTTTTCTTATGAATCTTTGCATCTATATGAATGAAGAATGTTGGCCTAATATTTTATTTTCTTCTACTATCTTTGTCTTGTTTTATTCCCAGAGTAAAGCTAACAACATAAAATGAATTAAGAACTGTTTCTTTGCTATTTTCTAGAAACAATCGTGTAGATTATGTTATAATTCTTCTTAAAACATTTCACACACTTCTCTAGTGAAATCAACTAGGGTCCAGAAGATTCCTTCTAAGCTTTTAATTATGGCTCCAATTCCACTGTTCTTTTGGGCTACTCAAAATATCTTCCATATTATGTAAGTCATGATTGTTTGTGCATTTTGAGAGAGTTGTTGTAATGTTATATTGGTATTTGGTATTTTGTTCTCTTTTTTTTTCTTTCTAGAGGTTTTAAATTTTAAGGTTCTTTTCAAAGAACCAATTCTTTGTTTCAATGATTTTCTGTTTTGAATTTCACTTACTTCTGCTTTTATCTTTATTGTCCTTCTTGTGATGGTTTATTAAGCTCTTCATTTTCTAGGTTCTTGAGGCAGAAACTTAAATTATTGATTTTGACTTTTCTATTTTGTGGTGTATTTATTAACTATTATAAATGTGTCTTTTGGCACTGCCCTAGGTGTTTCTCAGGCACTTTGACATGTTATATTTTCATTGTATTAAATATAATGTATATTCTCATTTTTCTAGACATTTCATTTTGATTATGATTGTGAAGATTGCATTGTTTAATTCCCAAATGTTTGGAGATTTTCTTGTTATCTCCCTGTTGTTGATTTCTATTTTCTTTCCATCATATTAGAAGAATATATTCTGAACTTCTATTCTTTTATATCTGCTGAGGTCTACTTTATGGCCAAAGATATGGTTTTTTGAGGTGTATGTTCCATGGGCACATGATGAGAATATATGTTCCCTGGTTGGTGATTTATACACTCTGTAAGTGTTACTTAGAGTCTATTGGTTGATGATATCATTGAACTCATCCATATCCTTTCTTTCTATCTGGTTCTTCTATCAATTGATAAGGAAGGTATAAAGTCTCTCTATATAATTGTGGATATATCTATTTCTCTTTTCATTTCACTCAGTTTTTGCTTGGCATGTTTTCAATTCTATTTTTGATGAATACAAATTTGGAGTATCTATGTCTTTCTAGATTGGCCCATCTAGCAGTATTAGTATTCATATCTCTCCCAATTAACTTTCTTTCCTCATCAGTCTACTTTATCTGGTATTAATATTGCCACACTTTAAAAAATATAGTATTTGAATGCTATGGGGGTTAATCTTGTGTGTCAACTTGGCCAGGGTATTATTAAATATTTTTCAGTTTTTTTTAATTTCAACATAACTCTGTTACTGAACTACTTTAAACAGCATTCACAGCTTGAGAATCATTGAATTATATAGAATATATATATATTCTCTTTATATATGTTATATATATTATAATATATGTAGAATGTACCTAGGAATAAATGTAACAAGAAGTGTATGGAACCTACATGAAGAAAACATTAACATTTGACGAAGAAATGTGAGCAAGATGCCAATAATTAGGAAGCTATATGGTGTTCCCAGATAGGAAGACTTACAATGTTAAAAATAACATTACTCTTCCACTGAGACAGAATAGCCTTCACATATCTGAGGAGGATATTTTTCAATGCTCACCAGCGAATAGGTGAAACCAGAATAGAACTATAGCCTATATATGCTGGCTTGTTTTTTTTTTTTTTGGTACATACAAAGCTATGGTAAAGGTTAACTTATTAATTAAGAACAGCAAGAAATTAAAACAATTAATAATAGAACAATTTTAAAAATACACAATAAATTTTATGCTAATGTTTTATTTCTTTCTGTCTCTCCCTTCCTGAAATTTTCGAATTAATATTTTTTGGACCACAGTTGATTACATGTAACTGAAAGCATGGAAAGTGAAACTGTAGATAGGTGGACTCGTTTATACATTTAAGTCCCAGAAAAAATTCTATTGCAGTTAACATATGACCATGTGAAGATAGTTAATTTTTTATCAGAAGAAAAATGAATTTTGAAAGTACCTAGAACGACTGGAAAAACAAGAGGTGTGACTGCCAATGGTAGCTGGAAGAGATGCCTTTCCCTCCCTTGGTGTCACAACCTCTTGAGATATTTCAAGGGCACAAGACTGCAGTTGTGATGCAAATGTCAACACAGATCAATGGACACAAAAATCACCAAAGTGTGAGAATCAATTTTGTGTGTAAGATATCAGAGCTTCAGAACTTCAGCTCTGTTCCAAAAAGATGAATTATTTAACAGTGTTGGAACAATTGATTAAATCTCAGGAAAGAAAGTCTGTTTTTATATCATATGGCAAAATAAATTATAGATGCGTGAAGATTTAAATCTAACTTCGATGTTCAAGATCAAATCATAAAAATACTAGAAAAATCATAAATAAATACTACCTTGGAACTTGGGAAATGTTTCAAAGCTTAAATCCAAAGAGAAAACATGGATATCTTTTCCTTTGAGTATTGCTTGTAGCCCTTACCTATATTTTTGCTGAAATATTCTTTTTTATCTCTTATTTGCTGAACTCTTTATTTAATGGAGCAATAAACCTTTGACTATGATGTAAATTAAAAACATATTATCTCAAACATAATAAAAGAAAACAAGTAAGCAAGTGAGAAGGAGACAAGGAGGCAGGGAGGGAGGAATGGATGGAAAGAGAGAGGAAAGTGTCAAATTCTTAGAATTGTATTTATGAACTACATTAATATCTTTTCATTAATGTCACATTAACATGAAAATCTATGAGAACTGTGTGTAGTATCATGCATTTGCTGGGATCCTGAGACTCTAATGTATTAATAAATTCCTTAAAAAGTTAATAAGTTTTATTACTGAAAAAATTATCATGGAATTATCTTAACAAAATACAAATACCACGAATAACCTAGGAAGAAAAGGGGTTTGCAACACAGTAATAGGCAATATATTAGTTCTTGGATTAGTCTAAAACTAATTTAGATATACTGAACTGCCAGAGAGGCACATATTTCTTATCAGTGAGATTATTCATAATTAAAATAAAAATATTAGTAATTAGTTGTTATGGGTAAGTTGCCTTTTTAGGTTTCATGACTTAGTTTTCTTCTATTAACTCAGCTTTTAAATTGTATCTATATTTTGTGACAAATTTTTAATAATTGAATGAAAATTATGCTTTATAGCTGTTAGTTATCAAATATATAGTAAATTACATAGATGATAAGCAAATCCGAAATTCAAAACTTTGGGGCTGGAGTTGTATTGCAGCAGGTGAAGCCATTGTTAACAATGCTAGCATCCCATAGGGGTGCCAATAGGAGTGTTTTCTACACTTTCCATCCAGCTTCCTGCTAATGTGCCTGGGGAAGTAGTGAAAGATGAGTTGAATGCTTGGGCCCCAGCCAATCCTGTGGGTGACCAGGTGGATTTCCAGGCTCCTGGCTTTGGTCTGCCGCTACCCTGGCCATTGAGGCCATTTGGGCAGTGAACCTGCAGATGGAAAATCCCTCTCTCTGTCTCTTGTCTATTTGTAATTCCAACTTTCAAATAAATAAAGAAATTTTAAAATACTAATAAAAAAGAAATTCAAAACATCAAGTTTGGCTTTAAAATTTTAAACAAAACCTCTATGGATTAAACATAAGAATTCTGACTAAAAAGTAAACCATTAAAATGACTTTTTATTTATTATTATATTTTTATTTTTATTTTTATTTTTTGACAGTGAGAGAGAGAGAGAGAGACAGAGAGAAAGGTCTTCCATTTCCGTTGGTTCACCACCCAAGCGGCAGCTATGGCGCTGCGCCCATCCGAAGCCAGGAGCCAGGCGCTTCCTCCTGGTCTCCCATGTGGGTGCAGGGCCCAAGGACCTGGGCCATCCTCCACTGCACTCCTGGGCCACAGCAGAGAGCTGGACTGTAAGAGGAGCAACCAGGACAGAATCCAGCACCCCAACCGGGACTAGAACCCGGGATGCGGGCGCTGCAGGAGGATTAGCCTAGTGAGCCAAGGCGCTGGCCTAAAATGACTTTTTAAATTGCTTATATTTATATAAAGGGAACAAATTTTCTGTATTTCATATATAAAGTTTTAAGAACGTAATCATACTTTCTGACCTACACTCCCCCTCTCCTCCTTCCTTTCTTATTTTTCTTTTAATTTTTGTAATTTTTTTTTTACTAATCTACATAGGAGGCTGTGATCTCCCATTGCTCTATTAAAATATATCACACAGAAATTTAGAAGGGCTTTCATATTACATGTAGAAATTGGTTTATACATATTTGTACTAGAAATAATCTATAAAATTATTTTAAATGTTTATAACTATGATAGTAGTAAAAATGATAAGAAATTTAAAATACCATTTTTAACATGTGTGAACACTCAAAGAATACAAGTGACAGACCTATTCTCAAAAAGTACTCAAGGATGTACTATAGTTAATGGGAAAACTAGTCAACACGGAACAATGAAGAAAGCAGAGAATATGACATGTAGAAGTGGTGATCATTTAAACCTGTAAAACAAAGAGAAAGGTTTAAAATACATAACAAAAGACCTTGTCATATTTATAGTGTAAGAATTCTAATGAACCATTAAATACTATACTTGTTCAAAAAATGTTCAGTTGAGAATTTACAATGATTTGTGGTTCCACAGGAGCCTGAAGCAACCATGAGAAGGAAGATTCCAAAGGGAGAAATTGCTCAATGAGGTTGGAGGTGCACATTCTCTTGGGAAGATACTAACCTTTGATCTCAACCTGATAGTGAATTCCTAGGGAACTCAAATAGTTCCCAATTCCATTTGCACAGAAAATGCAAAGAAATGATGATGATGCTATTTCTTACCTTATTTTCAGATGAGTTTATTGAGAGTTCATACTATTTTTGATATTCTCATATTTATGACATGAAAATTAAAGAAGTTTCAAATTTAGGATAAATATTTGCTTTAAAATGTAAATTTTGGGGAATGGCATTGTAGCACAGCTGGTTAATTCACCTCCTGCAACACAGATATCCCAAATGAGCACCAGTTTAAATCTTGACTGCTCCATTCCATTCTAGCTCCCTCCTAGTATTCCTGGGAAAGCAGTGGAGGATGACCTAGGTGGTTGGGCACTTGCCACCCACATTGGAGACCAAATGGTGTTAAAGGCTCCTGGTTACAGCCTGGCCTTGCCCTAGCTGTTGTAGCCTTTTGGGGAGCGAATACTGGATAGAAGATCTCTCCTCTCTCATCCCTTTACATCTCAAATTAATAAAATGAATCTTTAAAAAATAAATAAGCTTTGGAGATTACACATTTGATTAATGATTTAGTCATCAGTTTAAGTGTCTTAAAAATTCTAAATCTGGCAATTCAGGTTAATCTCTAAGAAACGCTCACACATAGAGAAATGCTACCTAGCAATTGACAGGAGAATTGTTTTAAAAGGTTTATTTATTTATTTGAAAGAGTCACAGAGAAAGAGAGAGAGAAAGAGAGTGAGAGAGAATCTTCCATGCCTTGGTTCACTCCCTAGACAGCTGCAATGGCTGGGGCTGAGCCAGGCCAAACCAGGAGCCAAGAGCTTCATCTGGATTTCCCACATGTGTGCAGAGGCCCAGAACTTGGGACATCCTCTGCTGCTTTCCCAGGCACATTAGCAGGGGACTTGATCAGAAATGGAGCAGCTGGAATTCAAACTGGTGCCCATACGGGGTGCTAGAGTCACAGGCAGTAGCTATCCACACCATGCCAAGACACTAGCCCTGACAGAAGCATTTTTTCATCAATTGAAAACATTGAGAATAAATTAAAATGTCACAAGACTGGATCTGTAGAACATTCTTGAGATCCTCAAATAATAACAAAATTATAAAAACTTTACTTGAAATAATCTTTCTCTTGATATCATACATTATCATATGGTTAATTTATGTGATATTTTCTGTAAAGCTGTCATAGAGTACTCAAATGCTTAACCTCTAAACATATATTATATCCATGAGAGTTATTTCCCTTAAACAATTTCTTAACTGTGATCATACTTATGATTAGTTAGCTAAAAATCATATTTTAAAGGTATATTTCTTTGAAAGGCAGAGTGAAAAAGAGAGGGAGAGACAGAGAAAGAGATCTTCCATCCTCTGGTTCATTCCCCAAATGGCTGCAGCAGTGTAGACTAGTCTGAGCCCAGAACTCCATGTGATTCTCCCACATGGGTGCAAGAGACCAAATACTTGGGCCTCTTTCTGCTGCTTTTTCTTTTTTTTTTTTTTTTTTTTTTTTTTTTTTTTTTTTTGATAGAGTGGGCAGTGAGAGAGAGAGAGACAGAGAGAAAGGTCTTCCTTTGCCGTTGGTTCACCCTCCAATGGCCGCCACGGCCAGCGTGCTGCGGCTGGCGCACCGCGCTGATCCAAAGGCAGGAGCCAGCTGCTTCTCCTGGTCTCCCATGGGGTGCAGGGCCCAAGGACTTTGGTCATCCTCCACTGCACTCCCGGGCCACATCAGAGAGCTGGACTGGAAGAGGGGCAACCGGGACAGAATCTGGCATCCCGACTGGGACTAGAACCCGGTGTACCGGCACCGCAGATGGAGGATTAGCCTATTGAGCCGTGGCACCGGCCTCTGCTGCTTTTTCAATACATTAGCAGGAAGCTGGATCAGAAGCAGAGTAGCCAGGACTGGAATTGGCACTCTAATATGGAATGCCACTGTCTTAAGTGGTGCCTTAACCCATTGCGCCAAAACCCCAACCCCAAAATCACATTTTAAGATTAAGAAGCTCTTTATTTTATAATAGTCACTATGCAGGATATAATATCCTGTAATTTCACATGTTAAAAATTACCCTAATTTTGTTCTCCAGCAAAAGCTGGCCTTGTTATCTTTTATTTTAGTAAAGCAGAGCTGTGAAGCAGGCAAATTGTTCAACTTTAGGTAAAAAGTGATTGCATAACTACAAATAGAACCTGATTAGTGAATTTGATAATGCATCATAGCCACACTTAAAACTGAAGAACAGAGAGCTGTGGGCCAAGGACAGAGGATAGACACTGACACACACTTATCAGGCTGCCCTTGATAGGCTGTTCTGAAGGAAAGCTAGGGTTGGCCTCAGATCTTCTGCCCTAATTCAAGCTACCATTATGTAAATCAGTGTGTGAAGTTGGGTCTCTGCCAAGAAATACACCGAGAGAAATGTGTACATCCTTGTAGAAATTCAAGTAAGTATGCCTTGTTTGTAGTTGTATCCTATTGTGTGACCCTCTTTCTCTCTTTGGATGCTTTCTTTGTTCTTTTGATTCCTTCCTGCTACCTAAGCCCAAACTAGTCTATCAATTCCAAATAAAAAATGTTTATAGTTGACACTAGACCTATCATCATATAAATTCTTTTTTCAAAGTACTTGCTTTAAGTATTTGTAGCTTTAAGTATTTGCTTTTGAGTTTGTCTTACACACTTTCCAGTGTCTGTATAAATGGCCTGCATAGAGATGATCAAGTTTTCAGCCTTCAATATCATTCCATTCTTGCTCACCGTCAGCCATTCATGACTTTATTTATTTATTGACAGGCAGAGTTAGACAGTGAGAGAAAAGGTCTTCCTTCCGTTGGTTCACCCCCCAAATGGCTGCCATGGCTGGTGTGCTGCGCCGATCCGAAGCCAGGAGCCAGGTGCCAGGTGCTTCCGCCTGGTCTCCCATGTGGGTGCAGGGTCCAAGCACTTGGGCCATCCTCCACTGCCTTCCTTGGCCACAACAGAGAGCTAGACTGGAAGAGGAGCAACCAGGACAGAATCCGGTGCCCCAACCAGGAATAGAACCCAAGTTGCTGGTGCCACAGGTGGAGGATTAGCCAAGTGAGCAGCCAAGTGAGCTGCGGCGCCGGCAGCCATTCATGACTTTAAATTGAACTTGTGGTCTCTGCTAAAATGCAAGCATGCCTGAAGAGAGTTGCAAATATATAATGCTAATCTCAATCGGTAACATTTCATTACTCATCCTCTTTTAGAATGTGTAAAATCACTGTAAGAAAAGGTTTTGGTGTGTATGGAGGGGGGAAAATTCTGGAATCTTAGTCTAAGATCAATCTGACTTGGAGAGACTTAAGTAGCAGAAAAACATGAAAAGATGAACAAAGGGACAGAGGAATTGTGAACATAGAACCAAATATAGGTTGATATTGAGTCCCAGCAACAAATGTCCAATTCATATTCTAAGCATTTTTCATGGTGAGTTCTATTTGCCAGAATAAAGTGGGCTAGGAAGTCCCAGAAAAATCTGGGTGCAGATGGTGCCAAATCTACACGTTAATTACCCAAAACTGATTTATATGCTAGTTATTTAGAAACTAGGAAGCACTTTTCCATACCAACAGCGCTTTCAGTAATAGACAGGATTCTGGGTAGCCCTGAAATTTTATTTAAATAGTGGTAGATCTTTAATACTATTAGTCGTCTCTATTGCTACATAGCAAACCTCTGCAAAATTTAGCAAGAACAACCTTTGTATTCTTCCTCACAGTTCTAGGACTTGGCTGCTTTTTCATCTTGTCTTGGGCTACAATTTTCTGGGTGCTGGGTGGGTGGGAATTTCCAAAATGGCACATTCACATAATTGACAGTAGATTCTGGATCCTAGCTTGGTGTACAGCTAGCTAACAACCAAAAGCACTTACACATGACCTCTCATTAGCCTTGACTTCTTATACTGTGGCTGTTCATTCCAAGATGGAGCATCCCAAAGGCAAGGGTGCTAAGAGGCAGAAAAGAGAAACTACTCAGACATTAAGAGCTACACCTGGAACCAGTAAAGCATCACTTCAGCCATATTCTATCAGAGCAGTCACAGAACTCAGGGACACTCCTTGAATGGGAACAGAAACTCTCTGGATGGGAGAATGGGAGAATGGCAGTTCCATCTAGCAATGCAACATAAGTAAGTTTAGTACTGCAGCAAGAGGTAGCTGAGATGCACTGTACTAACACTGAGAATCTTAAGGCTTCTTCAGATCTCTCTTATATTTAAAAACTCCTCTAAAATATATGCTACTATAACAACAACAAAACAATTATCTTACTTAGTGCCTGATATGTGCCACATTTAAGTGATTTGTGCACATTTATTTAATCTTACCAACTGTGCTATAACACAAATTTTATTGCTGTTCTTATTAAAGAAATAGGAAAATAAAAATTTTAAAAAGATTATAAGGAGTTTCACCAAAACAGCCAAGGAAGGGCACAGATATCAGTAGAAGTTATATTCATGTTCTATTGCTTCATAACAAGTGATTATAAACCTAATGATTAGTTCAGAAGTCAGGGTATAGCATGATTGGATTCTTGGAAACTACAATCAAGGAGTTGCCTGTGGCTGCAGTTCTATCTGAAGCTTGGGGCCTTCTAAATTCATTGGTTATTAGTAGAGTTCATGTTCTTGCAGCTTAAAACCTGGGGTCCCTGGGGCTGGTGCCATGGCACAGTAGGTTAATCCTCTGCCTGTGGCATCCGCATCCCATATGGGTGCTGGTTCTAGTCCCAGCTGCCCTCTTCCAGTCCAGCAATCTGCTATGGCCTGGGAAAGCAGTGGAAGATGACCCAAGTCTTTGGGCTCCTGCACCCACATGGGAGACCTGGACGAAAGCACCTGGCTCCTGGCTTTGGATCGGCACAGCTCTGGCCATTGCGGCCATTAGGGCAGTGAACCAACAGAAGGAGGACCTTTCTCTCTGTCTCTCATTGTCTGTAATTCTAACTCTCAAATAAAATAAATAAATATTTTTAAAAACACCAGGGGTCCCTGTTTTCTTACCAGCTATCCGTCAGGTATTATTCTTAGCAGCAAAAGAACACCATCAGTTTCTCAACTCATGGTGGTCTTAGCACAGATGAGTGGGTGCCTTTCATCCAGACTAGCTAAGTAAGTTTCTCTGACTTTCTTATCTGTGTCCTACTAGAGAAAATTCTCTGCTTTTTAAAAAGAGCTCATTGATTTTGGTCTGATCCAATGGATAATCTCCCTATTTAAAGGTCCACTGACTTGGAAACCTAATTATGCCTGCAAGGTTCTTTCATAGCTGGAGCTAGATTAGTATTGATTGGATACCTAGGAAAAGGTATCTATGTGTCAGGGATCAAAAATTGAGATGGGACGAAAATACTTAGAATTCTTCTACCTGTGATGTGATAACCTGAATAGCATGAAATGTTTGTAAAAGTAAACACAGAGGCCAGACTGTGGGACCTCACATTTCAGAAATGAGGCTGCAGTTCGATGTGGGTCAAAGACTGGCCTATAGTCCATTTGTTTAAAAATTACCTGCCGTGCTTGCTAAAAATACTTATTAAAATTGCAAATGTATTTATTTATATAAAAAGGGTTGTAAGTTCACAGACTTGAGTTGATTGTGATTCTCTGACTATGGCATTCTATCCTAATTTGTCATTTGCAAGGCCTCTGTTTGTCTTTTACTTTATATTAGTTTTTCCTCTGCATCTTCATTCTCATTTTTATTCCCCATCCCCACCATCACAGCCACTCTAATATTCTAAGAGTTCTGCTAAGCCACTTTTTTACATGTTCAGCATATATATGAATATCCTTGAAAAATATATAATGTTGGGGTGTGTGTGATCATATTTTTTTCATATGGGACACTATGAGTCTCATGTGGTCACTTTTTAAAAAATATTTATTTATTTATTTGAGGTAGAGGCAGTGTGAGAAGAGGTGAGAGAGGTCTTCAATCCACTTGTTCACTCCCAAGATAGCCACAATGGCTGGAACTAAGCCAGTCTGAAGCCAGGAACCAGGAGCTTCTTCTAGATCTCCCACATGGGTTCAGGAGCCCAAGCACTTGGGCCATCTTCTACTGCTTTCCCAGTCCAAAGCAAAGAACTGGAAGTGGAGCAACCAGGTCTCAAACCAGTGCCCATATGGGATGCCAGCACTACTGGCAATGGCTTTACCTGCTATGCCACAGTGTCGGCCCAATAGTGTGGTCACTTTTACTAAGCGACCACTTTACGGTGTTTTTTCCTAGGTGGAGTTGTATTTTCCTTATCAACTTTTTTGGTCGTTGAAATCTGGATTATCACCAACTTCTTGGCCTCATGTTCTATGTTCTCTAATGGCTGACAAGTTCTCATGGAGACATATCTGAGACTGGAACAGCTGTGTTATAGATATATTTCACACTTATTTCATTAGTTATCAGATTTGTCTCCAGAAATCTTGAATTAGTTTTAATTGCCCACCAGAAGTGCTTGAAGACTTTTATTTCCCTATATTGTTCACAATAACTTGTATCTTAAAACATCCTAACTTTTGCTATTCTGGCATCTAATGGACATCTTGTTAGCTGAAGTACATTTATTTGATTGCTAGCAAAGTTGAATATTTTTTCATATTCTTTGTCCCACATTCTTTTGGGTATTTTGTCCTTTCTTGTTGTTTTGTAGAAAGTTGGTGCATATTCTACTTTTGAATCAGCTCTAGTTTTAGAGATTGCAAATATTTTATTCTGATATATATGTTAATTTTGTGATTTGATGCCCTTGGGGAAAGAGTACAATTGCAATCTTACAAATTTCATGGTACTAATACTGCATTTATGTATGATCACAAAGATTATGTATTTCATTCTGCTTTTAGCTGTATGAGTTTTTCCTTCACATTTAGCTCTGTAATTCATTTGGAGTTTTATCTGGTGTGAGACAGGGATCTAACTATATCTTCTCCATATTGTGAACTAATTATCCCACAGCTTTTACTCAATCACTTCTCATTTGCAAAACTTAAATAATATCTTCTCTACCAAGTTGTCATATACAAAAAAAAAAAGTGCCTTTGGGCTCTCTATTTTGTTTCATAGACCTATTTGACAGTTGCTGGAGTATCTAATTACTAGGGCTTTGTGTCATTTCAATCAATATCTAATAAGAAAAGTCCTCTTCTTTACTTTTTTCCTCCAGAATTGACTTGGACTTTTTTTTTATTTAAATACATTTTAGAGTCAGTTTGCAAATTTCAAAAACAATCACATATACAAATTTTTCTGAGATTTGATTATATTATACACATATAGTAATCTGAGGAAAATTGACATTGCCCTATCTTTTATGTGACATTTAAAATGTTGATAATGATAATTTTTGTTTATTTTTTGCCTTACCACTGGACATTATTTATTATACTAAATGCTAGTTTCTTATACTTGTGGCTTGCATTTTGTTTTCTGGAAGATTTTCTATTGCTTTTTTCTGCTATTGATAAATGCTATTGATGCTTTTGTTCCTGTAATTGCATTGCTGAACTCTTTTAATCCTCACTGTAACAATCCATGTGTTCAGCACAGCAATTAGGGACAGTTCCAGCAAAGAAATACTTAGGAGAGAAAAGTCATTAAAGCAGTTACACAATTACTTGAGTAAGACATGCCTCTGATGGAAAAAGAGAAAGTATATCCCAGATTAAAACGCCTTTCTGCCCAAACTTGCTACACAAATATCATTCTTTCAAAATCATTATTTTATATGCATTACAGAGTTGACACAAGGTTCTAAAACAGAATGTGCACGCATTTCATCTTCATACATCTATTTTCTTTTCTTTTCTTTTTTTTTTGACAGGCAGAGTGGACAGTGAGAGAGAGAGACAGAGAGAAAGGTCTTCCTTTTGCCGTTGGTTCACCCTCCAATGGCCGCCGCGGTAGCGCGCTGCGGCCGGCGCACCGCGCTGTTCCGATGGCAGGAGCCAGGTGCTTCTCCTGGTCTCCCATGGGGTGCAGGACCCAAGGACTTGGGCCATCCTCCACTGCACTCCCTAGCCACAGCAGAGAGCTGGCCTGGAAGAGGGGCAACCGGGACAGGATCGGTGCCCCGACCGGGACTAGAACCCGGTGTGCCGGCGCCGCAAGGCGGAGGATTAGCCTAGTGAGCCGCGGTGCCGGCCATACATCTATTTTCTAAGAAAGGGTGCTATATCGAGTTCTGCTTTTTCACTTACACATTATCAAATACAATTTTCAATTGTTTAACCATATTCTTTTTTGCTGTTACATGAACAAATCAGCATTCTGCAGTTTGATAAATTTTCATAAAGTGAAAACACTGGCGTCATCAGAAGCCAGACTAAGAAACACAAAAATGAGCATAATTTTTAATGTTTAGGTTGTTTCCAATTTCCCAACACATGAAACTTTATTTACAATTCTGATTTTATTTCCTTTGGAAAGAGTCCTAGAACTTGAGTTACTAGTTAAATAACATGAGAAAATTTTAAAGTGCTTCATACATACTAGTAAGTGCCTTTTGGGAAAGATTGATTCATTTCATACAACCAATAAAACAGCCCTTGGAAGAGCATCAGTGTCATTCATTCTAGGGTGGTAGTGTTTTTCAAACAATGAATCAAAAAATAAAAGAAAAAATCTCATTATTCTTTCAACTTTTATTAGTAAAAAGGTTTGTACTTATGGGGCTAGCATTGTGGTACATGAGTTAAGTTGCCACTTGAGACTAAGGCATTCCAAACTAGAGTGCTAGTTTGGGTCCAGTCTACCCTGCTTCTGATCCAGTTTCCTGCTAATGTACCTAGGAAGGCAGTGGAGATGGCCCAAGTGCTCGGACCCTTGCCACACATGTGGGAAGCCCAAATGGAGTGTCTATCCTGGCATGAGCCTGGCCAAGCCCTAGCTATTGTAGCTACTTGAGGAGTGAGCCAGCAGATGGCAGATGGAAGATCTCTCTCTCTCTCTCCCTCCCTGGCTCCCCCACACAAACTCCATTACTTAACTTTTCAAATAAATAAAACTTTAAAAATTAAAAGGCTGTTTTTAGTCTCCTCATCTGTAAATTATCTCTCCTCTGGTCATTTTCCTCCACTGGAGTATCTGTGATTTTTAAAATAAAATTTTTAAATAGTCTATATATTAATGAGTAATACTTGTTACAGTAGCTTTATATTTCTATGGCTTGCTTTTTAATTTCTAGGTCTTTTAAATTTTGTTTACTTTTTTCAAATGCATTCATTTAAATAATTTATAAGACACGCTACAAAGTTTCATAATTCTATTCATATATTTATGTATCTTCCTACCTATCATCTATCTCTCTATATTAATCTTCCATCACAAATATCTTCTTTACAGAATAGATTAGCATTTTAAACTCTTTTTGGCACTCATATTTACATCTCTAAGTAGCATGTTTATACTACTACTTCTTTTTTTGGCTCTCAATCATTGCCTTTTGGTCCATGATAAAGACAAAGATTTTTGTTCTCTTTCACAACTACTCCACCACCCACTATCCATAAGCTCCCGTTACAAATACAATAATAATGTCACTTAGGTCAATATTCAGTGTCCACATGATCATGACTGTGCAATAGTATTACAGCTACAGAATGCAGCATCTGTGTGTGCTTTTATCATCATTACATCCTTGTGTTTCCCCTGGAGTTAATGATTTTTTGCTTACTTTTATATACCCTTACATCTAATGCATGCCCTATACATTCCTGTAGTTGTATACATTTATTCCTTATATTTTAAAAGAGAGAATTCTAACAGTGTAATCCACCAAGAGCTCTCTCTCACAGAGACTCTGAGTAGTTACAGGCTATACATCTCTCCTTGGGTCGGCCAGCGATGTAGACATCTTCCTCACAAATCTTTCTTTCATCATCCTTTGATATGTGTGGAAATCCTGCTTAGCTGGATTCTATGCTTCATTCTTTCTTTCATCCTTTGCTTTGAAAAATGGCCCAACTACAGCACATGTGTGAGATTGACAGAGTGTCTGTAGAAGAAGTTTCAATGCTGAATAAAGAGATACTTCAACATGAACTTGGTTCCTAGACCCAACCCACAAAACTGTGGCTGTCACATCATCTCCAAGCAGGAGATTGGAAAAGTTATTTTCTGTGAACTTGACCAGCCCAAGAGTAAAACTATAGACAGTGTCAGCCAACACTCCATAAGGAGATGAAAGAAACGTCCCGAACAATTTATCCAGAGGTGATGAATTACAGTTGGAATTTTCCTCAGAATTTTGAAGATACTCTTCCACTTTCTTCTAACGACAGTTGTTATTGCTCAGTCTGTCTTCATTCCAGTTTTTTTTTAATTTTTTTTATTTAATGAATATAAATTTCCAAAGTATAGCTTATGGATTACAAAGGCTCCCCCCCGCTACAACTCCCCCCCCTGCAACCCTCCCCTTTCCCACTCGCTCTCCCCTTCCATTCCCATCAAGATTCATTTTCAATTCTCTTTATATACAGAAAATCAGTTTAGTATATATAAGGATTTCAACAGTTTGCCCTCACATAGCAACACGAAATGAAAAAAATACTGTTGGAGTACTAGTTATAGCATTAAATAACAGTGTACATCACATTAATGACAGAGATCCTGCATGATATTTTTTAAAAAAGATTGATTACTTTTCTATGTAATTTCCAATTTAACACCAAGGTTTTTTTTTTTGTTGTTGTTGTTGTTGTTTTTCATTTTCAATTATCTTTATATACAGAAGATCAATTCAGTATATACTAAGTAAAGATTTCATCAGTTTGCACCCACACATAACCACAAAGTGTAAAAATACTGTTTCAGTACTAGCTATATCATTACTTCACCTTGGACAACCTATTAAAGACAGATCCCACATGGGACATAAGTACACAGTGACTCCTGATGTTGATTTAACAATTTAACACTCTTGTTTATGGCGTCAGTAATCTCCCTAGGCTCTAGCCATGAGTTGCCAAGGCTATGGAAGCCTTTAGGGTTCGCCAACTTCGATCCTATTCCGACAGGGCCATAGTCAAAGTGGAAGTTCTCTCCTCCCTTCAGAGAGAGGTACCTCCTCCTTTGATGGCCCCATTCTTTCCACTGGGACCACACTCACTGAGATCCTTCATTTAGGTCTTCTTCTTCTTCTTCATCTTTTTTTTCTTTTTTTTTTCCCAGAGTGTCTTGGCTTTCCATGCCTAAAATACTCTCATAGGCTCTTCAGCCAGATCCAAATGCCTTAAGGGCTGATTCTGAGGCCAGAGTGCTATTTAGGACATCTGTCATTCTATGAGTCTGCTGTGTCTCCCCTTTCCCATGTTGGATCCTTCTCTCCCTTTTTTTGGTTCTATCAGTTAGTATTAGCAGAGATTAATCTTGTTTGTGTGATCCCTTTGACTCTTAGATCTATCAGTGTGATCAATTGTGAACTGAAATTGATCACCTGGACTGGTGAGATGCAATCTGACTTTTCCCCTTCCTGAAATCTCTTAGAATTTTCTCTTAATACACCGTGTTTCTGAAATTTAATAGCGTACCTATATATGTTTCTATATTTGCCTATAATGAACACTCAATGGGCTTTTTCAGCAAGAAAATTATTGTTCTTCAGTTAGAAAAAAAATCACTGAACTATTTTCTATTGATTTATCTCCCTTCTTTTTTCTCTTGTCTCTTTCTCTCTTTAATACTTTTAATGTTATCAAGCTTTCTACATGAATCTTCTGACTTTAAATGCTATTCTTTTTAAAGTTTTCTTCTCTACTTTCTGGAAGATTTCATCTTTATCTTTCTCCTTTTTTTTTCATTTTTGCTATCATGTTTGTAACTGCTTTTTTATTCTTGGAGTGGTTATTATTTAATGTAGAACTTTTACATACAATGCCATTTACATTTTTTAGAGACCATATGTCTTTTCTCTCTCTCAGAAGTTATAATCCTTTTTAGTTTCCATGTCCTTGCATCCTTTCTATCATCTTTGAGTAGCTCATTTCATGTTAGGAGTTTTTTTTCCAGATGTCTAGGTTTTTTTTTTTTTTTTTTTTTTTGGTTGTGTGTTAAGATGTTGGAGGGAGACACCGAAGCACAGATGGAAAACTTTCCAAGCATAGGGATGTCAACTCTGTGCTTTACCCTTGGGTGATGGATGGGGAAGATTTTCCTGTTGTTTTTGCTTCTGGTAGTGGTGTTTCACAGGGGAGCCCATGATGCAGATACTTTTGGGTCTTCTCTTTGGCTGCTAAGTGTTCCACAGAAAAGAATCTTCTATTCTCCCGCTTGCCAAAATTATATGAATTGATTCCAAGCAAGGTGTGAAGAAGCAGTTTCAAGCATTCAATAGGTATACTTTTCTTAATCTGTCCATTTTCAGTATAATAATTATGCCTACAATTGTACCTGGTGTGGTCCAATTTAGAGAACACCTGTTTTTCTCTCTTGATAGAGAACACCTCTATCTTTCTGCCAAGAAGAGAAGGCTGCTGTTCACACTGGCAGTGACTGGAGATAGAGATAAATGCTTCTTAAAATGATTGCAACCCATTCTTTTCTTATTAGCTCCTACCTCACTCCCACTTCATGAGATGTCTCATACTGAAATTGGACATGACCCCCTAAAATTTACACAAAAATGTGGCCCCTTAAAGTTCCCCAGAATTGCTATCTGGGATGCCACATGTGCTATTGGAATTTGGGGTGCCATACAATTTCACCATATGCTTACTAATAAATCCCCAATATTAGTAAGCCCAAGAGGGTTCTTGCCTAATTTTTAGAGAAGAATTCTAAATACCAGTACAGATAAACAAGGCAGCATGGTATATTTTAAGCTTTTATTTAGTGCGAGAGGTACCTAGGAAAGGGAGGGCTTTAGTTCAGGTTGGAGAGAGGGGAAAGTCTGGAAACTAGGGTAATGTCCATACCAAGCAGACAGCAGGCCAAAAGCCACTTGCAGCAAGCACCTTGAGCTCCTATCCACCGCTTATCACCAGCAGCAAAGCAGAGGCTGATCGCATTTTGCGACACTCCTTGCCTTTTTATATATTTTCCACAGGGGAGTGGCTTGTGGCAGATGGGCGCTCAGGTATGGTCAGGTAGAGCCTGATATCACATGGGGGCCAGGAGGGGGTATCAGGTAGGGTGTGAGGTCACACAGGAGTGTGGCAAAGGTATCAGGTAGGGCGTGAAGTCACACAGGGGCGTGGTGAAGGTGTGGTCTTCCAGCTCACTAGCCTAATTGATTTTAGCCTGTATGCCTGCCTACTTCATTCCCCCCTCAGAGACTCCAGACCTTAATCTTTAGTGGATGATGATGGGCGTCAAGTCACCATCTTCTGTAGCTGCTTCCCACTTATTAAGGGCACAGACCCTGCCTGTTCTCAGTCCGGAAGTCTCTGCCTATCTCATCTAATGAGTTCGTTTCACAAGCTGAAGCTGTTTCAGTCACCGCCATCCTCCATGTCTCCTACATAGTCATCATTATTCTCAGAAGCTGCTGAGTTCTGAAACATATAAGTTTGTCAATCACCATGAGCAAGATTGGAATAGCTCCAAGTGCAACTCGTGTGCCCCTTAAAATAGAAAAAAACATGTCTAGCCATCTCCCAGACAGTAGGTGGTAGGAGATTACCCCTATGCAAACTATGAAACCATTTAGCTTGAGTATAGAGGGCTTTGATGGCCCTTTCTGTGAACATACTATTATTTGAATAAAGGTGACAGATCCCGTTGAGCACTGCACACATGCCCCCTTGTTCTATTAACATGAACTCTAAGGCCTGTCTATTGTCCATAACTACCCTGGACAGGGAGTCAGGTGGGCACTGAATTGCAGCATTTCGACGTGGCTAGGATAAGAGTTCTACTTATCTTTCTGCCTTTTGTTTTTTTTTTTAAACTTTTATTTAATGAATATAAATTTCCAAAGTATAGCTTATGGGTTACAATGGCTTCCCCCCTCCCATAACTTCCCTCCCGCCCGCAACCCTCCCCTTTCCCGCTCCCTTTTCCCTTCCATTCATGTAAAGATTCATTTTCAATTCTCTTTGTATACAGAAGATCAGTTTAGTATATATTAGGTAAAGATTTCAACATTTTGCCCATATAGCAACATAAAGTGAAAAAACTACCATTGGATTACTAATTATAGCATTAAATAGCAATGTACAGCACATTAAAGACAGAGATCCTACATAATTTTTTTTTCAAATTAATTAATTTTCTATGCCATTTCCATTTTAACACCAGGTTGTTTTTTTTTTTTTCATTTCCAATTCTCTTTATATACAGAAGATCACTTCAGTATATAATTAGTAAAGACCTAATCAGTTTGTGCCCACACAGAAACGCAAAATATAAAAATACTGTTTCAGTACTAGTTATAGCATCACTTCGCTTTAGACGACACATTAGGGACAGATCCCACATGGGGTGTAAGTACACAGTGACTCCTGTTGCTGATTTAACAATTTGACACTCCTGTTCATGGTGTCAGTAATCTCCTTAGGCTCTAGTCATGAGTTGCCAGGGCTATGGAAGCCTTTAGAGTTCGCTGACTTTGATCTTATTCCGATAGGGTCATAGTCAAAGTGGAAGTTCTCTCCTCCCTTCGGAGAAGGGTACCTCCTTCTTTGATGGCCCCGTTCTTTCCACTGGGATCTCACTCACAGAGATCATTCATTTAGGTCTTTTTTTTTTTTTTCCATGATATCTTGGCTTTCCATGCCTGCTATACTCTCATGGGCTCTTCCGCCAGATCTGAATGCCTTGAGGGCTGATTCTGAGGCCAGAGTGTTGTTTAGGACATCTGCCATTCTATGAGTCTGCTATGTATCCCACTTCCCATGTTGGATCTTTCTCTCCCTTTTTGATTCTATCAGTTAGTATTAGCAGATACTTGTCTTGTTTGTGTGATCTCTTTGACTCTTAGAGCTATCAGAGCTATCAATTATGAGCTGAAATTGATCACTTGGACTAGTAAGATGGCATTGGTACATGCCATCTTGATGGGATTGTGTTGGCATCCCCTGGCACATTTCTAACTCCACCATTTCCGGCCAGTCCGATTGAGCATGTTCCAAATTGTTCATCTCCTCCCTCTCTTTTTCCACTCTTAGATTTAACAGGGATCACTTTTCAGTTAAAATTTAAACACCTAAGAATAATTGTGTGTTAATTACAGAGTTCAACCACTAGTACTAGAACAACAACAACTACTACTACTACTAAAAAGGATAAAGTATTACATTATACATCTAAAGTCAGGACAGGAGCTGATCAGTTCATTGTTGCTTATAGTGTCCATTTCACTTAACAGGTTTCCCCTTTGGCGCTCAGTTGTCACCGATCAGGGAAAACAAATGATATTTTTCTCTTTGGGACTGGCTTAATTCACTCAGCATGATGTTTTCCAGATTGCTCCATCTTGTTGCAAATGACTGGGTTTTGTTGTTTCTTACTGCTGTATAGTATTCTATGGAGTACATGTCCCATAATTTCTTTATCCAGTCTACTGTTGATGGACATATGGGTTGGTTCCAGGTCTTAGCTATTGTGAATTGAGCTGCAATAAACATTAATGTGCAGATGGCTTTTTTATTTGCCAAATTAATTTCCTTTGGGTAAATTCCAAGGAGTGCGATGGCTGGGTTGTATGGTAGGGTTATGTTCAGGTTTCTGAGGAATCTCCAGACAGACTTCCATAGTGGCTTAACCAGTTTGCATTCCCACCAACAGTGGGTTAGTGTCCCTTTTTCCCCACATCCTCTCCAGCATCTGTTGTTGGTAGATTTCTGAATGTGAGCCATTCTCACCGGGGTGAGATGGAACCTCATTGTGGTTTTGATTTGCATTTCTCTGATTGCTAGTGATCTTGAACATTTTTTCATGTGTCTGTTGGCCATTTGGATTTCCTCTTTCGAAAAATGTCTATTGAGGTCCTTGGCCCATCTCTTAAGTGGGTTGTTTGTTTTGTTGTTGTGGATTTTCTTGATTTCTTTGTAGATTCTGGTTATCAATCCTTTATCTGTAGTATAGTTTGTGAATATTTTTTCCCATTCTGTTGGTTGCCTCTTCACTTTCCTGACTGTTTCTTTTGAAGTACAGAAACTTCTCAATTTGATGCAATCCCAAATGTTAATTTTGGTTTTGACTGCCTGTGCTGTTGGAGTATTTTCCAGGAAGTCTTTGCCTGTGCCTATATCTTGCAGGGTTTCTCCAATGCTCTCTAATAATTTGATGGTTTTGGGTCGTAGATTTAAGTCTTTAATCCATGTTGAGTGAATTTTTGTGTAAGGTGATAGGTATGGGTCTTGCTTCAAGCTTCTGCACGTGGAAATCCAATTTTCCCAGCACCATTTATTGAATAGACTGTCCTTATTCCAGGGATTAGATTTGGATCTTTGGTCAAATATAAGTTGGCTGTAGATGTTTGGATTGATTTCTGGTGTTTCTATTCTGTTCCATTGGTCTATCCATCTGTTTCTGTACCAGTACCATGCTGTTTTGATAACAACTGCCCTGTAGTATGTCCTAAAATCAGGTATTGTGATGCCTCCGGCTTTGTTTTTGTTGTACAGGATTGCTTTGGCTATTCGAGGTCTTCTGTGTCTCCATATGAATTTCAGCATCATTTTTTCTAGATCTGAGAAGAAGGTCTTCGGGATCTTGATGGGTATTGCATTGAATGTATAAATTGCTTTTGGGAGAATAGACATTTTGATGATATTGATTCTTCCAATCCATGAGCATGGAAGATTTCTCCATTTTTTGGTATCCTCTTCTATTTCTTTCTGTAAGGTTTTGTAGTTTTCATCATAGAGATCTTTAACGTCTTTGGTTAAGTTTATTCCAAGGTATTTGATTGTTTTTGTAGCTATTGTGAATGGGATTGATTTTAGAAGTTCTTCCTCAGCCGTGGCATTGCCTGTGTATACAAAGGCTGTTGATTTTTGTGGATTGATTTTATATCCTGCTACTTTGCCAAACTCTTCGATGAGTTCCAGCAGTCTCTTAGTAGAGTTCTTTGGGTCCCCTAAATAAAGAATCATATCATCTGCAAAGAGGGATAGTTTGAGTTCGTCCTTCCCGATTTGTATCCCTTTAATTTCTTTTTCTTGCCTAATAGCTCTGGCCAAAACTTCCAGAACTATATTGAATAGCAGTAGTGAGAGAGGGCATCCCTGTCTGGTACCAGATTTCAGTGGAAATGCTTCCAACTTTTCCCCATTCAATAGGATGTTGGCCGTGGGTTTTTCATATATTGCTTTGATTGTATTAAGGAATGTTCCTTCCATACCCAGTTTGCTTAGTTTTCATCATGAAAGGGTGTTGTATTTTATCAAATGCTTTCTCTGCGTCTATTGAGAGAATCATATGGTTTTTCTTCTGCAGTCTGTTAATGTAGTGTATTACGTTGATTGTTTTGCGAATGTTGAACCATCCCTGCATACCGGGGATGAATCCCACTTGGTCTGGGTGGATGATCTTTCTGATGTGTTGTTGCATTCTATTGGCCAGAATTTTATTGAGTATTTTTGCATCTATGTTCATCAGGGATATTGGTCTGTAATTCTCTTTCAATGTTGCGTCTCTTTCTGGCTTAGGAATTAAGGTGATGGTGGCTTCATAGAAAGAATTTGGGAGGATTCCCTCTTTTTCGATTGCTCTGAATAGTTTGAGAAGAATTGGAGTTAGTTCTTCTCTAAATGTCTGGTAGAACTCAGCAGTGAATCCATCTGGCCCTGGGCTTTTCTTTGTTGGGAGGGCCTTTATTACTGTTTCAATTTCTGTGTCAGTTATTGGTCTGTTTAGGTTTTCTATGTCTTCCTGGCTCAATTTAGGGAGGTTGTATGTGTCCAAGAATCTGTCCATTTCTGATAGATTTCCCTGTTTGCTGGCATACAAGTCCTTGTAGTAATTTCTGATGATTCTTTTTATTTCTGCGGCGTCTGTTGTTACGTTTCCCATTTCATCTCTGATCCTATTGATTTGGGTCTTTTCTCTTCTTTTTTTAGTGAGTTGGGCCAATGGGGTGTCAATTTTGTTTATTTTTTCAAAAAACCAGCTCCTCGTTTGGCTGATTTTTTGTAATGTTTTTTTGGATTCAATCCTGTTGATTTCTTCTCTGATTTTAATTATTTCTCTTCTCCTACTGGGTTTGGGTTTGGTTTGCTGCAGATTTTCTAGATCCTTGAGATGACTTGAAAGCTCATCTATTTGGTGCCTTTCCAATTTCTTGATGTAGGCACCTATTGATATAAACTTTCCTCTTAACACTGCTTTTGTTGTATCCCATAGGTTTTGGTATGTTGTGCTGTTATCCTCATTTACTTCCAGAAAATTTTTGATTTCTCTTTTAATTTCTTCTATGACCCATTGTTCATTCAGGAGCATGTTGTTCAATCTCCATGTGTTTGCACGTGCTCTAGGGATTCCTGAGTTGCCAATTTCCAATTTCATTCCTTTGTGGTCTGAGAAGCTGCATGGTATGATTCTAATTCTTTTGAATTTGCTGAGACTTGCTTTATGGCCTAGTATGTGGTCAATCCTAGAGAGGTTTCCATGTACTGCTGAGAAGAATGTAAAGTCCTTAGATGTAGGATGAAATGTTCTGTAGATATCTGTTAGATCCATTTGGGCTATAGTGTCATTTAAATCTACTGTCTCCTTGTTGATCTTCTGTCCTGTTGATCTGTCTATCTCTGAGAGTGGAGTATTGAAGTCCCCCAGTACTATTGTATTGGGGTCTAAGTCTCCCTTTAAGTCCCTTAACAAGTCTTTTAAATAAGCTGGTGCCCTGTAATTAGGTGCATATACATTGATAATCGTTATATCTTCCTGTTGAATGGATCCCTTAATCATTAAATAGTGCCCCTCTTTATCTTTCTTAGCAGTTTTTGTGGTAAAGTTTATGTTGGCTTCAGATTGCCATAGCAGCCATTTGGGGGGTGAACCATCGGAAGGAAGACCTTTCTCTCTGTCTCTCTCACTGTCTAACTCTGTCAAATAAATTTAAAAGAAAATCAAGTTGCCTCCTGCTTTATTTTCTTTGCTGTCAACAGAATTCCACTTCCTCAGTTCACTGAATCTCTTATCAATAATCCTTTGTATGGCAGTAAATTTTATTGATGTCATTTTCACACTTATTTATTCTTGTGGGTTTCCTTTCTTTCAGCTATTTGCATCACTTTAGTGGATTGTGAAAAGAAATGGAGGCAAATGCTTCAATTTAATCTCTCATTATGATCAACTCAATATTAGCTTTTGGCATAAAAATATTTCATTTTCATAAACTAGCATTTCTTGATTTTCTTTTCCTTGACTATTTCTCATTTGTTTTCCTTCACACAATCTTTCTTTACTCCTAATTCATTTAAATGTTTATTTGTGTTTTAGTCTGCATTTTATGACTTCATTTATACTCAAATATTAAATTCAGCTGGATTTATTTGTATGTATATCTTTAAAATATTTAGTCAACTTTCCCATACAACTTATTGAATAATTCATTATTTTCCTATCATTTGATAATTCTCCACTTTTCATTCAATGCCTATAAATTCTAGGATCTGTATTGAAATGCCTTTTCCAGTTCATAAACATATTGGTTTACTATCATGGGTAAACTACATTATAGTGCTACATCACAGAGTAATAGAGACAAGAGTAAAGCTTTGTGATTGCTTTTCTTGGGATGTGAGTAAAACATTCAGAAACCAGTTATACCAAGTATATTCTTAAAATTTTATTTTTAGAGAACAGGCATTTAGTCTGGTGGTAAGATGTCCGCGTGCCATGTCCGAGTGCCCAAGACTCAGTTCCAGGTTTGACTCCTGGCTCCAGCTTCCTACTAATGCAGACCCAGGAATAGTGGTGATTGCTCAAGTAATTTGGTTCCTGCTACCCATTTAGAATTGCATTCCCAGTAGTTCCATGTGTTGCAAGAATTTTAGGAGTGAACCAGCAGGTGGAAATTCTCTCTCTCTCTTTTTGCCTGTTGAAGAATGAAATTTAAAATTATTGTTTTTAGAATACAAAATAAGCTTTCACTTTATAATTTAGTTCTTGTAGAACTAGCTAAATTTGAAGAGTACAATTTTTGAATTTGAATTCAGTGAACACATTTGCATATATTTTCTGAGTGGAAGAACAGTGAGTTCAATATAATTAACAATCACATTGGTGCTTCAGTTAAAATATTTCTAACCTTCAATTGTTATTTTCATTTAATTAATTCAGCTTCATTGGTTCTGGTTCCACTTGCAGTTTTTGTTTAATTTCTGTCTATATTAACCCTGAGTCAAATATTTTTCAGTTCTGTGACAGGAAATACCTGCAGTGCTGGCATTTACATTATATGCTGGGGTGTGAGATTAGAATAAGAACAAATAAGGTGTTATTATAGACTACATTATGCCCCATAAGCTGTATTTGTTGAAGGTCTGACTCCCCAATGGGGCTGTATTTGGAGATAGGGCTTTTAAAGAGGTAAGTACAGTGAAATGAAGTTGCAAGGATGGGGTTGCAATCCAACATGACCGGGGATGCACATAGAGAACAGGTCATGTGCAGACACAGGAGAAAGAAGTTGTGTGCTAGCCAAAGAGAGATGCTGCCCGGGAAATCAAAGCTGCCAGCACCTCCACCTGGGACCCTCAGTCTCCACAACCATAACAAAATAGCTTTCTGTGTTGGAGCTATCTGCTCTGTGGTATTTTGTTATGGCACCCCAGGCTTATTGATACAGAGGAATAGATGGAAAGGATAAGTGAGTTTAGTCTTTCAGGTTCACTGGACACAGTTAGGGAATCCGGCATCACTGTATCTTTTTTTTTTTTTTTTTTAAATCCTAGTTGCAACTTAACAAATGGATTCCGTGAACCACTCATGGATCACAATACAAAGTTTTCCTAAGTCAGAATTGTCCTACTAATCAATTTCCAGACGTGGCAGGATAGACCAAAGGCAGGATAAACCATTTAGATGCAGCCATGGCTCGCTTGTTCCTCGGCTCTTTCCCCAGCACTGGCAGAAGAGGGGCTTAGGTAGGATTCTTGCTGCCGAACCCAAGAATGCTACCTCCTCACCATGACCAAAATGTTTGTTCATATGTTTATAAAAGTAAGACACTAATGGTCGGCGTTGTGGTGTAGCAGGTAAAACTGGTGCCTGCAGTGCCGGTATCCCATATGGGCGCTGGTTCGAGTCCCGGCTGCTCCACTTCCCATCCAGCTCCCTGCTATGGTCTAGGAAAGTACTGGAAGATGGTCCAAGTCCTTAGCCCCTTGCACCCACGTGGGAGACCCAGAAGAAGCTCCTGGCTCCTGACTTCAGATCAGCCCAATTCTGGCAGTTGCAGCCATCTGGGGCATGGACCATGGATGGAAGACCTCTCTCTTTTTCTCTCTCTTTCTGCCTCTGCCTCTCTGTAATTCTGCCTTTCAAATAAATGAATAAATAAATAAATCTTTTGAAAAAAAGAAGTCAGTCAGTCAATTGTTATCTATCCCAGCATATGAACAAGTTAGCAGCAAATAGCCCCCAGCTTAATGGTACATATTGTTTAGTTACCATGAGTTACATGTAAAAGCTGTGTGGAAAAAAAAAGTTTTCAATATTTTCCAATTTAAAAGTTTTAAAGGCTTATCTTTTATCTTCCCTTAGTATTTTCTCTGTCAAAACATAAGGATGAGATCATAGCAGTAAGAACAAATGATTCAAAACAAATATATGAGTTGATACATTTGGAAAACCCTTACCGATAAAGTATTCCACTCTCTGATATTAAACTTTTTATCAGTTGGATGCAGCATGTGATTTTTTTTTAAAAAAGTGATCGTCTCTTGGTTATGGCCCATTAAGTCAATCAAAGCAAATTAATTGCATTTTCCAGCATGTTTGCTTACTGTTTTTTTTTTAATTATAAACTAATGCAAACTGGATTAAAAAAAAAAAAGAAAACCAAGATCATAGCATCATAGCAAATGATTTTCAGAAAGTTTTAAAAAAAACACTAAAATTCCACATCTCAAAAGAAAGAGTGTTAAATTTAGCTTTTGTCTTAAGAGAAAGATGGAGAAAAAGACAAAAGAAATGTGAGTGGAGTCAGAGAGAAGGCAGTGGCCATCAACTGGGCACCTTGGCTCCCAATTTACAACCCCACAGATGTGTAACGTAGCTCCTGAGCTGATGACACATCCACTGTGTCTGCATTTTATGAATACTTGAGAATAGGGTGTATTTTTCAAAGGAGCTAGGATAGGAGGTGGAGGACATAGAGGGAAACTGACAGCTATTTTTTGACACACTTTAAGTCTGTGCTATAAGACTGTGTCTTCCCCACATATTGCAAGTATTGTCCCATATTTTCATTTGACTCGTCATCTTGATGTAGTTATTTTTTCATTTATTAATCTTTTATTTAATGAATATAAATTTCCAAAGTACAGCTTATGGGTTACAATGGCTTCCCCCCTCCCATAACTTCCCTCCCACCCACAACCCTCCCCTTTCCTGCTCCCTCTCCCCTTCCATTCACATCAAGATTCATTTTTAATTCTCTTTATATACAGAGGATCAGTTTAGTATATATTAGGTAAAGATTTCAACAGTTTGCCCCCATATAGCAACACAAAATGAAAAAAATACTGTTGGAGTACCAGTTATAGTATTAAATAACAGTGTTCAGCACATTAAAGACAGAGATCCTACATAATATTTTTTTAAAAAATTAATTAATTTTCTATGCCATTTCCAATTTAACACCAGGTTTTTTTTTTCATTTCCAATTATCTTTATATACAGAAGATCGATTCAGTATATAATTAGTAAAGATCTCATCAGTTTGTACCCACACAGAAACACAAAGTGTAAAAATACTGTTTCAGTACTAGTTATAGCATCACTGCACATTAGACAACACATTAAGGACAGATTCCACATGGGATGTAAGTACATAGTGACTCCTGTTGCTGACTTAACAATTTGACACTCCTGTTCATGGCGTCAGTAATCTCCCTAGGCTCTAGTCATGAGTTGCCAGGGCTATGGAAGCCTTTAGAGTTCGCTGACTTTGATCTTATTCCGATAGGGTCATAGTCAAAGTGGAAGTTCTCTCCTCCCTTCAGAGAAAGGTACCTCCTTCTTTGATGGCCCCGTTCTTTCCACTGGGATCTCACTCACAGAGATCTTTCATTTGGGTCTTCTTCTTTTTTTTTTTTTTCCCCCCATGGTATCTTGGCTTTCCATGCCTACAATGCTCTCATGGGCTCTTCAGCCAGATCCGAATTCCTTAAGGGCTGATTCTGAGGCCAGAGTGTTGTTTAGGACGTCTGCCATTCTATGAGTCTGCTGTGTATCCCGCTTCCCATGTTGGATCCTTCTCTCCCTTTCTGATTCTATCAGTTAGTATTAGCAGACACTTGTCTTGTTTGTGTGATCCATTTGACTCTTAGACCTATCAGAGCCATCAATTGTGAACTGAAATTGATCACTTGGACTAGTGAGATGGCATTGGTACATGCCACCTTGATGGGATTGTATTGGAATCCCCTGGCACATTTCTAACTCCGCCATTTGGGGCAAGTCCAATTGAGCATGTCCCAAATTGTACATCTCCTCCCTCTCTTTTTCCACTCTGAAATTTAACAAGGATCACTTTTCAGTTAAAATTTAAACACCTAAGAATAATTGTGTGTTAATTACAGAGTTCAACCACTAGTACTAGAACAACAACAACTACTACTACTACTAAAAAGGATAAAGTATTACATTGTACATCTAGAGTCAGGACAAGAGCTGATCAGTTCATTCTTTCTTATAGTGTCCATTTCACTTCAACAGGTTTCCCCTTTGGTGCTCAGTTGTCACTGATCAGGGAAAACAAATGATATTTGTCTCTTTGGGACTGGCTTAATTCACTCAGCATGATGTTTTCCAGATTCCTCCATCTTGTTGCAAATGACCGGGTTTCATTGTTTCTTACTGCTGTAAAGTATTCTATGGAGTACATGTCCCATAATTTCTTTATCCAGTCTACTGTTGATGGGCATTTGGGATGTAGTTTTAAAATATAGATCAGCTGATTTTGAATTTGCCCTTGACATGATCTTACTTACACCTTGCACCTCTGTATCTGGTGGAAATTATGACTCTCATTCTTGCTACCATGGCCAGCTCTACATAAGTCCTCTTCATGTGGGTCTGGGCTTCATCAACTGTGGAGAGTAGTTATGGTCTGTGTTTTAATAAACTTATGCTTCCTATGCTTATTTCTAAGTGTGTTTACTTCCTTGAGAGTGGATTTGGGATTTAATGTCTCCATCATCTCCATAGTGCCCCATCCTTCAATTCTACAGAAATTTATGACACTTTTATGTGCTTACCATGAGCTAGGCAAAAAGTATTAACCACATAGTGTAAGGATACTTCAAGATATTTGTGGAAATGAAATAAAAAGATATGTTTATTTTTGTGCAAAATCTTTGAAGTTAATGCATATTAAGGGTCTTCAAAAAGTTTATGAAAAGCACAAATTATGAAAAAGCTCTGCATGGATTTTAAAAATATTTTGCATAAAAATACACATCTTTAAATTTTATTTTCCTCAAATTTTTGAAGCATCTTCATGGATCTGATGAATAATGAAACAGTTAAATTCTGCTGATAAAATAATCTTTAAATTTAGAGTACAAAATTACTTTAAAATTTATGGAAATTGAACTAAAAGATAAGTTTATTTTGATGTAACAATTTTTTGAAATCTATAGATAGTTTTTCCATAATTACATTTCTATGAACTTTTTGAAGATCCCCTTACAGCAATACTGCAGCTGGTTGTACTTTTTCAGCTTCTGTGTTTGTTCATTTTAGTTTGCAAAACAGAAATGTTACAAATTAAAATCCTCCCAGGGATAGAATAAATGAGATCATAAATAACTCTTATAAATTATTACTTTGTTAGATATAGTTCACTTGATTATTGTAACACTTGAATAATCTAGCTCAAAAATTATATAAAATCATTTCTATACATATTTAATCTATTTTTCAGCAAAAGCAATATTGTTGCTTAAAATAACATAATGTCATACATAATGACCAATGCAAACTGAATACACCTGTGCTTGGGGCCTATAAAAAGGGCAAACTTAACTAACTTTTAAGCATGTGTTAAACCATGACTATATTTTTTCAGAATTAATGGAAATGCAAACTTCATATGGAGCCAAATCTATGGGTGTGACTGTGCCAAGAAAAATAGATCTTCGAAGGGTAGAAGCAGGTGGGAAACAAATGTCTTTCTAAAAATCATTCAATCATAAACTGCTCAAAGAAAATACTGTTGAAATACAATTGCTCTCACCCTGCAATTATATTTATATACCAAGATTATAGACTATTCTCACAAATGAAATTTTATTTCTGATATTCCCATTATAATCCACCTAAACTCATTGACCTACATGTTAGTCATCTAAGTTTTTAGGGTCCAGCGCTGTGGCATAAAAGGTTAAGTATCACATACAGGCGCCAGTTCTAGTCCCAGCTGCTCTATTTCTGATCAATCTCTCTGCTATGGCTTGGGAAAGCAGCAGAACATAGACCAAGTCCTGGGGCCCCCGCATCTATGTGGGATACTGGGAAGAAACTCCTATCCTGGCTTCAGATCAGCCTAGCTCCAGCGGTTGTGGCCATTTGAGGAGTAAACCAGTGGATGGAAAATCTTTCTTTCTGTGTCTCCCTTTCTCTGTCTGTAGCTCTGCCTCTGAAATAAATAAATACATTTTTTAAAAGAAGTTTCTATATTACAAATGCCTTGCTGCAAGTGTTTAGTCAATAGTGGCTTCAAAGAAGAGATCATTTTTCACTTGAGGCTGTATAGGAGTTAACCAGTCAAATTCCCAGGAGAATATGGTCTAGACTCACGGGTTCTCCCATGATAACAAAATCTTTCTTCTTCTCCTTATCAGAAGACCTGATCATCCTATCAGCACTTTGCCTACATCATTTGCACATACGACTTATTCTGCTGTATGCCTGAAAACTACACATTCAACATTAAAAGTAAATCCAAGGAACATTTATTCATTTAATCTTTTCTTGACCCCTCCTGGCAATCCCACTGCACCATCTCTCCCTTCTTTATGTCTCTGAATAATTCTTGGCATTCTCTTTCTTTGCAAGTGAGTCTTTATTGGTCTTCCCTTTAAATCTGGACTTTTCTCTTGAACATTCATAGAGTTCTGAAGCATAAACAGTCCCTGACAGGGTGGAAAAATCACTAAATAAGTTTTATCAGTAGAATTACGTATTTAGGGAAAAACCATATCAAAAATATCCAATCATACCTCACAGTATTTCAGGTTGTGCTTATACTTAATTCAACATTACACTTGAGTCTATATCTGTAAGTTTCATAATTCTACTTTGAAGGACCATTAAATAATAGTGCTTCTAAGAATTATTTTATAAAATGGCAAATTAGATGTTTTCTATAAGGTGAAATTTAATATCCAGGAAAGAAGAAAGTTAAACATTTTCAATAACAAATATCCTACATTGTGTCTGAATATTTCTTTTTTAAAAAATTTTATATTATATATTTATTTGGGAGATAGAGTTCCAGACAGAGAGAGGGAGAGACAGAGAGAAAGGTCTTCTATGCATTGGTTCACTCCCCAAATAACCACAATGGCCAGAGCTGGGCCAATCTGAAGCCAGAAGCCAGGAATTTCTTCCAGGTATCCCAGGTGGGCATACGGGCCCAAGCAGTTGGACCTTCCACTGCTTTCCCTGGCAGTGGAAAGCAGAGAGCTGGACCAGAAGAGGAGCAGCTGGGACATGAGCCGGTGACCATATGGGTTACTGGAGCCACAGGCAGAGGCTTAGCCCACTACATCACAGAGCCAGCTTCATGTCTGTGGATTTCTATTGTCTATGAATTCTCATATGTATCGATGTATATATACATATATACATGTACTCACACATGTATAAGCACATTGCTTAAAGATATAATGGAAACATGATACTTAAATAGTAATCATATATTTTCCAATTACTATTTTACATATCATCTATTTCTAAAAATCTTCTCTATATGTTTATTTGAAAGGGAGAGGGAGAGAGAGAAGTAGACACATAAAAACAGAGGCAAAGAGACAGAGCTTCCATCGACTACTTCACTCCCCAAATGTCTGCACTACCACAGCTGCAGCAGGACTGAAGCTGGGGTACGGGAACTCAATCCGGGTCTCCCACATGGGTAACAGAAACCCATTACTTGAGCCTTCTCTGCTGTCTCCCAGGGTCTGCATTGGTGAGAAGTTGGAGTCAAGAGCCAGAAACAGGAAGTAAAACCATGCACTCTGATGTGGAACATGGGCATCTTACCCTCTCCCTAAATACCACCTTCTTTCTGCCTTCATTGTTTATTACCTACAATATAATGTGAGTTTTCTTGTTTTCCCAATGTTTTTGGCAGGAATGCATCTAATGATTCCATATTTATGTAAAATTCTAGGCATGAATACCATGACATTAAGGAGAGTACATCCTTGAATGGCTTCTCAATATCTGGAGATTTGCTATGTAATTTTTCTTCAATGAACTGTTAATGCGTTAAATCAAACCATATGGCTGCCGGTTCTAGACCTGGCTGCTTCTCTTCAGCTCTCTGCTATGGCCTGGCAAAGCAGCAGAAGGTGGCCCCAGTGCTTGGGCCCTGCACCTGTGTGGGAGACCAGGAAGAAGCTCCTGGTTCCTGGCTTTGGATTGGCAAAGCTCCAGATATTATGGCCATTTGGGGATTGAAACAGCAGGTGGAAGACCTCTCTCTCCGTCTCTCCCTCTCTCTGTCTGTAACTCTACTTCTCAAGTAAATAAATTAATATTAAAAATAATAAATAAATAAATAACTATTGGTTTCGGTGAAAAATTGGCCAACTAATGAAAACAAACAAGAGAATGGTCAACAATAATTTCCACACTTGCATAGATAATCAAGTGCAAATAAGAATACTTTCTAAGTGCTTTCAAAAATAAGATATGTATTTATCAAATATAAAGTATAGATTTTATTTTATAAAATTGGAATTCTCATTGAGAATTCTCTTCATGATTTTTAAAAAATTTTACATATACCTCAATTTTTGACATATTACATATCTTATTTTCATTATCTATCAAATTAAGTTGTATCTTTGATTATTTAATGCAAAAAAGAGCTAAATCTAGTAAAAATATAAATGTACACACAGACCACAGATTTAGCCAAACAAGCAAATGAACACTTTATAATTCTCCTTGTTACTCATGAAGCTCAACATAAAAGTTGAGATCCCATTTTACTTGGCTCTACTATTAACATAACCATTGTATTGAATTCCATTGTGTGTTGCAAAGCTGAACCTCAAGATGTAGGATTATATGGTCATAAATTACAATTATTTGACATATGTCAATAAAATAATATTGCCAAGTACTAAAACACTTTGGCTTTATGTCAAGTCTGAGGTCAGGATTTGTAAGAATGACATAGTCCTTGTTTTTGCCTGCTTATTGCTGTGGCCCTGAGGCTGTAGCAACCAGATGTCTGGCATTTTACATTTAAAGGTCTCACAGTTTTAGCAGATAAAGCCTCAATTTTTCCTTTTTGTAAACTCAGAGTTACACTATTTCCATTAAATTATACACTCTTCTTTGTTAGTGTGATTTTTGTCTTTTTCTGTAAACTATCGTTAATAAATAAAAAATAAGAAAATAATCATATATGGTACATTCAAATCACTCATTACTAAAG